>NC_086112.1:70554831-70754660 GCF_963921235.1 Mobula hypostoma | reverse complement strand
CCTTCAAACCCCCAAACCTAGTTCCCAATCCCCTTCACTTCCAAACCTAGTTCCCAATCCCCTTCAAACCCACAAACCTAGTTCCCAATCCCCTTCAAACCCCAAACCTCGTTCCCAATCCCCTTCAAACCCACAAACCTAGTTCCCAATCCCTTTCAAACCCCAAACCGTTCCCTATCCCCTTAAAATCCCCAAACCTAGTTCCCAATCCCCTTCACTCCCAAACCTAGTTCCCAATCGCCATCAAACCCACAAGCGTAATTCCCAATCCCCTTCAAACCCCAAATCTAGTTCCCAATCCCCTTCAAACCCCAAACCTAGTTCCCAATCCCCTTCAAACCCCCAAACATAGTTCCCAATCCCCTTCAAACCCCAAACCTTGTTCCCAATCCCCTTCAAACCCCTAACCATAGTTCCCAATCCCCTTCAAACCCCAAACCTAGTTCCCAATCCCCTTCAAACCCCAAACCTAGTTCCCAAACGTAGTTCCCAATCCCCTTCAAACTCCAAACCTAGTTCCCAATCCCCTTCACTTCCAAACCTAGTTCCCAATCGCCTTCTAACCCACAAACGTAATTCCCAATCCCCTTCAAACCCCAAACCTAGTTCCCAATCCCCTTCAAACCCCAAATCTAGTTCCCAATCCCCTTCACTCCGAAACCTAGTTCCCAATCCCCTTCACTCCCAAACCTAGTTCCCAATCCCCTTCAAACCCCTAACCATAGTTCCATATCCCCTTAAAGTTCCCAAACCTAGTTCCCAATCAGCTTCAAACCCCAAACCTAGTTCCTAATCCCCTTCACTCCTCAAACATAGTTCCTAATCTCCTTCAAACCCCAAACCTAGTTCCTAATCCCCTTCAACCCCAAACCTAATGCCCAATCCCTTTCAAACCCACCAACCTAGTTCCTAATCTCCTTGAACCACAAACCAAGTTCCCAATCCCCTTCAACTCCCCAAACCCAGTTCCCTATCCCCTTCAAACCCCAAACCTAGTTCCCAATCCCCTTCAACCCCCAAACCTAGTTCCCAATCCCCTTCAACCCCCAAACCTAGTTCCCAATCCCCTTCAAACCCCAAACCTAGTTCCCAATCCCCTTCAAACCCCAAACCTAGTTCCCAATCCCCTTCAACCCCCAAACCTAGTTCCCAATCCCCTTCAAACCCCCAAACATAGTTCCCAATCCCCTTCAAACCCCAAACCTAGTTCCCAATCCCCTTCAAACCCACAAACGTAATTCCCAATCCCCTTCAAACCCCTAACCGTAGTTCCCAATCCCCTTCAAACCCCTAACCGTAGTTCCCAATCCCCTTCAAACTCCAAACCTAGTTCCCAATCCCCTTCACTTCCAAACCTAGTTCCCAATCGCCTTCTAACCCACAAACGTAATTCCCAATCCCCTTCAAACCCCAAACCTAGTTCCCAATCCCCTTCAAACCCCAAACCTAGTTCCCAATCCCCTTCAAACCCACAAACCTAGTTCCCAATCCCTTTCAAACCCCAAACCGTTCCCTATCCCCTTAAAATCCCCAAACCTAGTTCCCAATCCCCTTCACTCCCAAACCTAGTTCCCAATCGCCATCAAACCCACAAGCGTAATTCCCAATCCCCTTCAAACCCCAAATCTAGTTCCCAATCCCCTTCGAACCCCAAACCTAGTTCCCAATCCCCTTCAAACCCCAAACCTAGTTCCCAATCCCCTTCAAACTCCAAACCTAGTTCCCAGTCCCCTTCAAATCCCAAACCTAGTTCTCAATCCCCTTCAAACCCCCAAACATAGTTCCCAATCCCCTTCACTTCCAAACCTAGTTCCCTATCCCCTTCAAACCCACAAACCTAGTTCCCAATCCCTTTCAAACCCCAAACCTAGTTCCCTATCCCCTTAAAGTCCCAAAACCTAGTTCCCTATCCCCTTCAAACCCCAAACCTAGTTCCTAATCTCCTTCACTCCTCAAACATAGTTCCCAATCCCCTTCAACTCCCCAAACCTAGTTCCCTATCCCCTTCAAACCCCAAACCTACTTCCCAATCCCCTTCAAACACCAGACCTAGTTCCCAATCCCCTTCAACCCCCAAACCTAGTTCCCAATCCCCTTCAACTCCCAAACCTAGTTCCCAATCCCCTTCAAACCCACAAACATAATTCCCAATCCCCTTCAAACCCCAAACCTAGTTTCCAATCCCCTTCAAACACCAGACCTCGTTCCCAATCCCCTTCAACCCCCAAACCTAGTTCCCAATCCCCTTCAACTCCCAAACCTAGTTCCCAATCCCCTTCAAACCCACAAACGTAATTCCCAATCCCCTTCAAACCCCAAACCTACTTCCCAATCTCCTTCAAACCCCAAACCTAGTTCCCAATCCCCTTCAAACCCCAAACCTAGTTCCCCATCCCCTTCAAACCCCTAACCGTTGTTCCCAATCCCCTTCAAACCCCGAACCGTAGTTCCCAATCCCCTTCAAACTCCAAACCTAGTTCCCAATCCCCTTCACTCCCAAACCTAGTTCCCAATCCCCTTCACTCCCAAACCTAGTTCCCAATCCCCTTCAAACCCCTAACCATAGTTCCATATCCCCTTAAAGTCCCCAAACCTTGTTCCCAATCACCTTCAAACCCCAAACCCAGTTCCCAATCCCCTTCAAACCCCTAACCATAGTTCCCAATCCCCTTCAAACCCCTAACCATAGTTCCCAATCCCCTTCAAACCCCAAACCTAGTTCCCAATCCCCTTCAAACCCCAAACCTAGTTCCCAATCCCCTTCAAACCCCAAACCTAGTTCCCAATCCCCTTCAAACCCCAAACCTAGTTCCCAATTCCCTTCAAACTCCAAAGCTAGTTCCCAGTCCCCTTCAAACCCCAAACCTAGTTCCCAATCCCCTTCTAACCCCCAAACCTAGTTCCCAATCCCTTTCGAACCCCAAACCAAGTTTCCTATCCCCTTAAAATCCCCAAACCTAGTTCCTAATCCCCTTCAAACGCCAAATCTAGTTCCCAATCCCATTGAAATCCACAAACTTAATTTCCAATCCCCTTCAAGCCCCAAACCTAGTTCCCAATCCCCTTCAAACCCCAAACCTACTTCCCAATCTCCTTCAAACCCCAAACCTAGTTCCCAATCCCCTTCAAACCCCTAACTGTAGTTCCCAATCCCCTTCAAACTCCAAACCTAGTTCCCAATCCCCTTCACTCCGAAACCTAGTTCCCAATCCCCTTCACTCCCAAACCTAGTTCCCAATCCCCTTCAAACCCCTAACCATAGTTCCATATCCCCTTAAAGTCCCCAAACCTTGTTCCCAATCACCTTCAAACCCCAAACCTAGTTCCCAATCCCCTTCAAACCCCTAACCATAGTTCCCAATCCACTTCAAACCCCTAACCATAGTTCCCAATCCCCTTCAAACCCCAAACCTAGTTCCCAATCCCTTTCAAACCCACAAACCTAGTTCCCAATCCCTTTCAAACCCCAAACCTAGTTCCCTATCCCCTTAAAATCTCCAAACCTAGTTCCCAATCCCCTTCACTTCCAAACCTAGTTCCCAATCGCCTTCAAACCCACAAACGTAATTCCCAATCCCCTTCAAACCCCAAACCTAGTTCCCAATCCCCTTCAAACCCCAAACCTAGTTCCCAATCCCCTTCAAACCCCAAACCTAGTTCCCAATCCCCTTCAAACCCCAAACCTAGTTCCCAATTCCCTTCAAACTCCAAACCTAGTTCCCAGTCCCCTTCAAACCCCAAACCTAGTTCCCAATCCCCTTCAAACCCCAAACCTAGTTCCAAATCCCCTTCAAACCCCTAACCATAGTTCCCAATCCCCTTCAAACCCCTAACCATAGTTCCCAATCCCCTTCAAACCCCAAACCTAGTTCCCAATCCCTTTCAAACCCCAAACCTAGTTCCCAATCCCTTTCAAACCCCAAACCTAGTTCCCTATCCCCTTAAAATCTCCAAACCTAGTTCCCAATCCCCTTCACTTCCAAACCTAGTTCCCAATCCCCTTCACTTCCAAACCTCGTTCCCAATCCCATTCAAACCCCCAAACATAGTTCCCAATCCCCTTCAAACCCACAAACCTAGTTCCTAATCCCCTTCTAACCCCCAAACCTAGTTCCCAATCCCTTTCGAACCCCAAACCAAGTTTCCTATCCCCTTAAAATCCCCAAACCTGGCTCCTAATCCCCTTCAAACGCCAAATCTAGTTCCCAATCCCTTTCAAATCCACAAACTTAGTTTCCAATCCCCTTCAAGCCCCAAACCTAGTTCCCAATCCCCTTCAAACCCCAAACCTACTTCCCAATCTCCTTCAAACCCCAAACCTAGTTCCCAATCCCTTTCAAACCCCAAACCAAGTTCCCTATCCCCTTCACTCCGCAAACCTAGTTCCTAATCCCCTTCAAACCCAAAACCTAGTTCCCAATTCCCTTCAAACCCCAAACCTAGTTCCCAATCCCCTTCAAACCCCAAACCAAGCTTCCTATCCCCTTAAAATCCCCAAACCTAGTTCCTAATCCCCTTCAAACCCCAAATCTAGTTCCCAATCCCCTTGAAATCCACAAACTTAGTTTCCAATCTCCTTCAAACCCCAAACCTAGTTCCCAATCCCCTTCAAACCCCAAACCTAGTTCTCAATCCCTTTGAAACCCCAAACCAAGTTCCCTATCCCCTTGAAATCCCTAAACCTAGTTCCCAATCCCCTTCACTCCGCCAACCTAGTTCCTAATCCCCTTCAAACCCGAAACCTAGTTCCCAATCCCCTTCAATCCACAAACCTAGTTTCCAATCCCCTTCAAACTCCAAACCTAGTTCCCAAACCCCAAACCTACTTCCCTATCCCCTTCAAACCCCAAACCTACTTCCCGATCCCCTTCAAACCCCAAACCTAGTTCTCAATCCCCTTCAAACCCCAAACCTAGTTCCCAATCCCCTTCAATCCCCAACCCCTGTTCCCACTCTTCTTTACTCCTCAACCCCAGTTCCCTCTCCCCTTCATTCTCCAACCCCGGTTCCCACTCTCCTTCACTCCTCAATCCCGGTTTCCACTCCCCTTCACTCCTCAACCCCAGTTCCCACTCCCCTTCACTCCTTAACCCCAGTTCCCACTTCTCTTTACTCCTCAAACCCGCTTCCAGCTCCCTTTCACTCCACAATCCCATTTCATTTTTAAATCTTTTTATTAATTATTATTGAAAATTGACAAAGAAAAATACATTAAAATAATCAAGTCATTATATCAATACGTATAATAAGAGTCAAACTATTAACCAAAAAATATATCAATAATAATAATCAAAGAAAACAAAATGTTAAAGCTATATTTTTTTGAAAAAAGGAAAAAAGAACCCTATAAAATTAATAAAACAAAAAAAACCCAACTAACAAACAAAAAAAGAGAAAAAAAAACATTTAGAGCACAAACCTGGAGCTATATGCCATACAAGCTTCTGTTAAAAAAAAAGACATCAATCCGCCAACCAAATCCATTTACCCAAAAATCGGAAGGGAACCATCTTAATTAGCTCAAATCAAATGGTAGTTGCAGGCAAAGGAGCCCCACCTTTTCTCAAAGTCAAATCGAGGATCAAAAGTTCGACTTCTGATTTTTTCCAAACTAAGACATAACATCACCTGAGAGAACCATTGTATCAAGGTGGGAGCAGAAGCATCTTTCCATTTTAATAAAATAGCTCTTCTAGCCAATAATGTAACTAATGCAATTACATATTGGTCTGATATCGAAATACCATAAATATGTTGAGGAATTATATCAAACAAAACTGTCAATTTATTAGGTTGTAAATTAATTTTTAAAGCTTTAGAAATTGTAGAAAAAATAGATTTCCAAAACTGTTTCAATACAGAACACAACCAAAACATATGTGTCAATGTAGCTATTTCAGTTTTACATCTATCACACTGACTATTAACATTAGGAAATATTTTAGACAGTCTCTCCTTTGTCAAATAATAATGATGCACAATTTTAAATTGAATGAAAGAATGACTGGCACAAATCGAGTAAGAGTTGACCAACTTCAGAATTCACAACCAATCCTCTGTTATCAAGGTCATATTAAGCTCTCTTTCCCAATCTTGCTTAATCTTAAATAGAGGATAATTATCCTGTTGTAATAGTAAATTATAAATTTTCCCAATAAAACCTTTCACTAAACGGTTGATCTTTAAAATAGTGTTTACCAGATCAGAATCTTGTATATATGGAAAATTACTTAAATATTCTTGTAAGAAATGTCTGACCTGAAGAAATTGCAATAAGTGTGAGTATGAGAGAGAATATTTAGTTACTAATTTCTCAAAGGACATTAATCGACCTTCTTGAAACAAGTCCATAAAGGAAAAAATTCCTTTATTCCTCCAAAGAGAAAAGGTAGGATCACTAAGTGAAGGTTTAAATAAATCGTTTCGATAAATTAAACTAAGAAGGTTAAATTTTTTAAGATTAAAAAACTTACGAAACTAGTACCAAATTCGTAATGACTGCTTAATCATAGGATTAATATTTAAAATAGAAATTTTCGCTAGTTGTACAGGTAGAGAAGCTCCTAATAACGAACTTAAGTAGAATTGTTTCACAGCTTTCAATTCCAAGTCAACCCATGGTGGACATTCATTTTTATCGGTCCAATATAACCAAGAACATGCATAGTGTATATTAACCACCCAATAATACATTCTTAAATTAGGGAAAGCAAGACCTCCATCCTTTTTTAATTTTTGTAAATGACATTTTCCAATTCTTGGTCTTTTATTATTCCAAACTAAAGATGAAATAATAGTCAACCTGATCAAAAATCTTCTTATTTAAAAAAATAGGAATATTTTGAAATACATATAAAAATTTTGGTAAGGTCATCATTCTAACTGCATGAATTCGACCAAATAACGAAAGTGTAAGAGGATTCCATCTAGAAAATAATTGCTTCATAAAATCCTCTAAAGGAACTAAATTAGCTCTATAAAGGTCTCCATAATTTTTAATGATGATAATATATAAATATTTAAAAGAATCCCAGCTCCCACTCCACAAACCTGGTTCCTATTCTGCTTCAGTTCCCTCAGCCTTGTTCCTGCACTCATTTGAAAGTTATGAGATTCATTGCATAGTAGTTTTAAAAAGGATGTTTATTTTTGACAGTGCGTCTGCACCTTCCTATCATTCATTTTTTTTTTGCAGTATATTAAACGCAACCACCAATTATTTTGAAAATATGCTAATATGACTGATAAAATTGTGGATGTGTTCGATATCAGAGATTTACTATAGATAAAAGTTTGAAAAGGAAACGTGCAATTTTCTGATGCAATTATAAGGAGGTGAAATTAACTCACTGTTTCATTCAGACAGACACTTTGAGCCAATGTTATCCAGGATGATTGTAAGATTCTGGTCAGAAATTGACTGCTGCAAACTTTCCTGATCAGTAGTGAAGCGAGGAGCTTCCTTACTTAATGATTTAATTCCAAACTTGGATAAACATCACAACTGTTTACTTTTGTAAATGGAAGTGGGCACTCCATACCTTGTCTGGGTTTGTTTGATTTCCAGCTAAGATTTTTTTTGTATGGGGGTGTTGAATCCAACTTCCATATTTTGTATTTCTAATTTGCACTCAGTGGCCACTTTATTAAATGCATCAGTGCGCCTAGTAAAGTGACCACAGTAGTGGAGCCCATTGTGGTCTTCTGCTGCTCGCCAATCCACATCATTGTTTGAAGTGTTGTGCATTCAGAGATGGTCTTCTGCAGACTATAGCTGTAAAGTGTGGTTTGTTTGAGTTACTGTCACCTTCCTGTCAGGTTGAAACAGACTTGCCATTTTCCTCTGGCCTCTCTCATTGACAAGGCATTTTCACCCAGAAATGCTACTCACTGGATACTTTTTGCTTCTCACACGTCTCTGTGAACTCTAGAGCAGCGGTCCCCAACCACCGGGCCGCAAAGTATGTGCTACCGGGCCGCAAGGAAACGATATGAGTCAGCTGCACCTTTCCTCATTCCCTGTCACGCACTGTTGAACTTGAACATAGGGTTGCCAACTGTCCTGTATTTGCCGGGAAATTACACATATTGAGCTAAATTGGTTTGTCCCATACAGGACCGCCCTTGTCCAGTATTTCCCCTGCTAAGGTAGAGCGTTCCTATGAAACCTTTTGTGCCGAAATGGCGTAAAGCAAAGAAGCAATTACCATTAATTTATATGGGAAACATTTTTGAGCGTACCCAGACCCAAAAGATAACCTAACAAATAACACATAAAACCTAAAATAACATATAGTAAAAACAGGAATGATATGATAAATACACAGCCTATATAAAGTAGAAATAATGTATGTACAGTATAGTCGGGAAGATTAAGCCAAAACTGATTTGTGGAAAAAAAATCGGCAAGTACGCGCATGCGCACGTCACATATGCGCACATCACGCATGTGCACACAGGTGCCCGCGCAAGGGTTCATGGTCATAGTAGTCTTTCCTGGGGTAAACACAAGTGTTGCGGGATTTGACTGCTACTTTTGTCCCCTATTTGGGAGCGAGAAAGTTGGCAACCCTAACTGTAAAAAACACGTTGAGGTAAGTTTAACCTTACTTGAACACCCCCCCCAGTCGGCAAGAATATTGTCAATATTAAACCGGTCCGCGGTGCAAAAAAGGGTTGGAGACCCCTGCTCTCGAGGCTGTTGTGTTTGAAAGTCCAAGATCAGCAGCTTCTGAGATACTCAGACCACTGTCTAGCACCAACAATTATTCCATGGTCAAAGTCACTTAGATCACATTTCTTTCCCATTCTGATGTTTGGTGTGAACAACTGAACCCTTTAACCATGTCTGCGTGCTTTTATGCATTGAGTTTCTGCCACTTGATTGGCTGATTAGCAGGTGTACCTAATAAAGTGGCCAATGAGTGTATAAATTTGTTTGTATTAAACAAAGGTGTGTTTTTTAACAATCACTTAATTGCAACAAATGGTTCCAGAGTTGTGAGGCTCATGATGTTGAAAAGAGAAATGAGCTGTTGCTGGAAGAAGTCAAGAGGATTCATTTGGCTGTTTTTCTGTTATTCTAAAACAGCTTCCTTTATCCTCACAGATAAACAGGCACAACTGGTATTGGTACAATTGTTCTTACACTAGTTTTTTTTTCCCCTTCTTTCTGCAGTGGACAACTGGCACTTCCTCAAGTAAACATTGACCATATTATCATATGAAAGAACATAAACTGTTTCTCTTTTGCAAAAAATTTGAAATATTTGGAAGCAGAAATTCCTGAAATTAATCAACAATGAAGATAATAGACATAATTGGCCTTGACAGTCAGCCATGATTTTGTATTTGATCAACAAATCTTGCTCATGTCAACTGCAAAGAAATGTATTGACCATTGTATTTGTCAAAAATGGATTTATCTTTTTAAGCTTTCCAGTGTGATAATTATTTTTGTTATTGGTATGCAATGTATTGTTACATTTTGCAAATAAAAAAATGAACCCTGATTCACTTTCCATTGTCCTTGTCAAAAGCTGCATTTAGAATGGTTTTGGACTCTAGATAGTAGTCATTTAAGTCAAATAAAAATGTTTATTTCTATTGTACAACTTTGTGCATTTCATCATTTTCATGGAAGCTCTGTTTCCTTTCATCTTGATTGAAGCAAAGGCACTTCCCTTCCCTACAATGACTAAATAATTCTTGGATCATGCCAGGACTCAACACTTTATGATGATTTTCTATGTGTAAGTTGCCAGTAAGGTTTGTAAATGAGAACAAAGTTCATTTTCTTAAGTTCCTTAAGATCAGAACCACTAACCATTTAATCATTCATTGCTGTTAATGGATCAGCTGGATGCTGGAACTTTTATTCTTGTTACTGCATCACCTGTGTCCCATTATAATTGAAGACCATAATGCACTAATTGTAGTCAACACTGTTCTAAACAGGGGTCCCAACCTGGCTTCTACAGACCCCTCAATTAATGGTAGGGGTCCATGGCATAAAGAAAGTTGGGAACCCCGATTTAGAAGACAAGACATAATGAAGAGGAGGAATTGACTAAGCCTTTGCCAGTCACCAGTGATTAATGTTGCATATAGTGAGCATGGAGAATTTCAATAAATTTAGATACAGAGTCCAGATTTTGACCTGAATGAAGAGGCTTGCCAAGCTAGTATCATGTGAATGTATAGCTGGTTAAATATTAAATGCCAACAACACACAACTGGCACCACCATGACTGTGAGCTAACAAAATCATGGTTTGGGTGTTTAGGTGCTGTGGTATATCAGAAACTTGAGGGAGACTGGCAGATATTGGAGTAGAGTTTTGATGAGAGGCAGAGGGTGAAGCAGTTGGTGTTTGAAGGAATTATTGCTGAAACATCTGACTGCCACCATGTAAACAAGTATTGAAAGTTACTTTATGGAAAGTAGTTCCAAGTTACTTAGTACCGAGTTAATCCTGGTTCTTTCTGAGCAAAGCAACGCATGCAAATAAGGGTCAAGGGTCTCGTCCCAAAACGTCGACTGTACTACTTCCTATAGATGCTGCCTGGCCTGCTGCGTTCCACTAGCATTTTGTGTGTGTTGCATGCAAATAAGATGTCCTTATTTATGAGGCTTGGACACTGCAAACCTCTTTTCCCACTTCATTAATGGGTTAAACACAACAAAGAAATCACTAGAGAGGCAATACATAACTTTCTGGATAGAGCCAGATTTTTTTTAAAGATATTTAAAAATTAAGATATTCTTGTAAGATATTTAAGATAATTTCTGGTAAGAGTGGAAGACCAAGGTTGATTTTTTAAAACTAATTTTAGATTATGCTAGAAAAGAAGCCACATGGTGCAGTTCAAGCCTGAAGTTCTGAAAGGTGTCATCGTAGCAAAGCCTCAGTGCAAACCAATGTGTCTATGTTAGCATCTAAAATAAGCTTATAAATGGCAAGGACTGAGTTCACCTCACAAGGAACTGCCACTTTTAGTACTGGGCTGGATTCTGTGAAGCTTGGAATGACAGGTCAAAGACATCTGCAGGCAATACTCACTTCTATAGCACTTATTGACCTGCACAACAGTTCCCTTTGCAAAATAAACACACACCTCAGTATAACTGCATTAAATAAATATAAATTTTATTAAAAAGACCCACATCTCAGCATTATCAGGAATGATATAATAAACAGCTTTCAAATAACTTTCCGCTTTTAGTACATTACTTACAGTATTTATAACCAGCTTCCTTTTTCTTTTTCAACATACCCAATTTACCAGTAAAGAGCAAAGCCAAAGTAAAATACAGAATAGAATGAAGTGCACACCAAAACTGATTTTTAGTGTCAAATTCAACTAAGTATCTTACACTTGAGTATATATTGACCTCTGACTTGAGAAGTAAACAACATATACTGCTGTGCATCAATCAAACTGAAATTAAATTCAAGTAATGTCAACACCACTCTGAAGCTTCTTCAAGTATGGCTAGCATGAACCCAATAATCTATGCATGCACTTTACTTCCACAGACATGTTGCTACTGAAGCTGGGCCCTGTACAAGTGGCACAAGTTCATTCATTCATATGAGACACTAATCTGACCCCCTACCCACCATGAAAATAACAAATCTCATTTTTTTTCCTTCCCTTATATCAGCTCAGTGCATACATCATTCAAATTCTTCAAGGAAAAAGAACTATTACTTTCTTGCTTAGATTAAAAACAAAACCATTGCTTCATAAACACTCAATTTAGAAGCATCAAGTACATGTAAATGACTATACATGTAAAATCCAAATAGGGATTAAACAAAATGAAGGAATCCCTGAAAAATAAAACAAGGGGTAATATTAAAACACATGTGAAGTATTAGCAAAAGGAGAATAAAAGAATTGTAATATTCCCTGATCATCTTGTAGAACAAAAGCTTGAGTTTCAAGTTATCAAGTATCAAAATGGAAAAAAAAAGTTTGTCAAAAAGACTATTTAAATTAAACAATGATGGTGTACAAAATACTACTGACTACTGAAACACCATTTTCCTATTGCCCAGTACAAGAGCTGAGGTATATGACAAGAAAGAACATCTCCAACCCCCTTTACACTTCCTACACTCACATTTTAACTGTAGCAGATTGAGTAGCACCAGTCTGAAAAAAGCTTAAAAGAAAGTATTATGAAAATATTACAGTACTAAAATAGTAAAAGAATTAAGTAAAAAAATTCTGTTTACAAATTAATTTACTGTACAGTTTTGATTTTTTTTGTTTTTTTATATTTTCATATTTACATATTAATGATTTTAACATTTCCACAGCAAGCCAGCTGCCTGATTTTGCCATTTGTGATACAACTAACCCTGTTTTCTTCTTTCTTGGTACGCTATCAGTTCTCTCCCCTAATAACTCTGCTTATATCGCAACTGTAAAAACATCACAAATCTATCCAAACATTGGCATTTCATTGTAAATCAAATCTATGAGCGAATATATAATTCATTTATATATGTTTTAATTGGTCTAGGATAACCATAGTACTTCTGTCTAAAACATGCTGTGGCATAGGTGTTAATATGAAAGCCCAGAATCTTAAAAAATGCACCATAACCATAATTTTGTATGGATTTCTGTATTTTAACAGAACAAATATAGCTGCATATTGTATGCGAGCACCAGAATCAGTGTTTTATGTGGCATTCTTTTATGGTTTTTCACTGTGTCCAGTAAATCCCAAACTGTAAGGTAATCTATGACACTTAAAGGGTATTCACGTAGCCTATATCTGACTTATGGCTAGGATAGTATAAAGTACTTTGACAATCTTTTATTTTACAGTATATTTCTTTAGTGCCTTAGTACTCTTATCACCCTTCAAGATGTCAATGCTTAAAATATTCAAAGTGCTTTTTGGAACACCAAAGTCTTACAAAATATTTCATGAGATTCATTGAGGATTACTACAGAATCAGAATTCATTGACCCTCCAAAGTACTTTACTACATTTTAAATGTAGACTTTTGATTTATTAATACAGATGTAGCTTTAAGTTAAAAGGCCTCTACGCGATGAGAGGACAACTCAGCATCAATTAATCAACTGAAAAATGTTAATAATTATGAAACCATTAAAATGGCATTTGAAATTTACATTAAAGATGTTAAAAATCCTCTAAATATAGCACCATGATGATCAAGTGTTTTGTAGCACCATGATTTTTCAAACTTCTCAGTGTTTTTTCCTGATTAATCAATTAAAATCAATTTCAGCTGTATGAGCTGACTGTTCTCGGCAATCAAAACTACATGATGGAAATGTATAGTTATCAAACGCTGCCCTGGTAATAGTATAAACACTCAGCACCAGAGGAGTGGGCCCTGTTCCTGCCCTGTTTCCTAGGAATAGGCTCATTAATGACATTAGAGGTCACTTGTGTCTAGCATAAATACTTAGTTTAAATTATTTTACAGAAAGGCCCTGTATGTATCCATATTCTAGAATAATGTTCTGATACAACAGTTTTTGCATAGGACACTTTTCAGCTTGGTCCTTTCTGTGAGCACTCGTTAAAATTTGAACCAGGATACAAGGCAAGTGTTTTTTAGCCTGTCTCTAATTGCTGGTGTTTTATTCCTTTTGCCAGTGCTGAATCAAACACTGCTTCTTCCCCACAGGGTATAGCACAGCTGCCTTGCCAAATGCTAGACAGTAAATGAGGTAACCCAGGTGAGTGTGAAGCTATATCCAACGATTATAAGGCCCTGTAACCCGTGTGAAGGCATATGGGAATGCTGTAGTTACTGAGTTGGTTGTGAATGTCACAGTCCTTTGCGCAAGAGTCCTCATAAAACGTATTTGTGGTGGTTCTATGGGTTCATGTGATTCTGCCGTCTCTCGTTTTGCTTTTTTGCTGTAAGATTTGCTAGGCACATAATCCAAACCAAGTCTCTCGGCCTCTTCTTCTCGCTCTCTAGCTTTATCGGCCATCTTGGCCTCCCACAGTGCTAATCCATGTTTGGGCTCATTCATACTCTTGTGTTGATAAAATACGAGGGATATCCTTGTTGGATGGTTTCTGTTAGGGTTTTTCAATGGCGTTGTTGCATGTAGTTCACGTTTTGCACACTCAATAAGAATAGATCCATGGCATGGTGCCACTGCGACCCCTCCAATGTCTTTATCTAAGAAGTTATGTTCGCTGTCAGACCAAACCTCCTGATGCTCTTCTGCAGCAGCTGCATTACTTTGTGAAAGTGTGTGAGAGGTGTTTTCTGGAACTTTGTGATTGACAGTTGCAAGCATCTCTGCTTGTGAAGTTTTAGCCACATTATAATTATTTGTTGGAGGAAGTCTTGAAGTACCATTAGCTCCAAGCATATTAAGTTCATTTTCTTTATTTTCTATTTGGAAAGAATTAGCAGGCTGCTGCTCACTGGACCGGTATGAGCTTACGTATGAAGGGCACTGGCTGCTATGAGCTACTGCAGGATGATCTGAAGTCTGTTGATTCACATTGGACACTGGTTTAGAAATAGGTTCCGTAGGTTGGGGCTCATTTTGAGAAGAATCAGAATGAGGATTACTCCTCATTTGTTGGATGTTTGTTATTCTGCTGTCAATCTGGCAACCATTGTAGCCATTAACTGGCACACCATAATCAGTATAATTACAAAATCTGCTCAGACACATCTGATTATTGCTGAGCCTGTAGGAATTTGAAAGCTGCTGATAGAGAGTCTGAATTGGTGGCAGGGTTAATTTGTTCATTGGAACTTGGTAACGGTACGTGTCCATATGATGTGCAACTGAGGGATAGTGAGATCCCATATAATGGTGGAGGTTGTCAATAGATGAGCTTCCATTACACTGATAACCCGGGTAAGTGCTTGGTTGCGCAGATTGGTAGATATTGGGTACTGTTTGTTGTTGAGAAGCTGGAGGAACAGTGTAACCTGCAGTCAAA
Organism: Mobula hypostoma; assembly: GCF_963921235.1. Taxonomy (NCBI): domain Eukaryota; kingdom Metazoa; phylum Chordata; class Chondrichthyes; order Myliobatiformes; family Myliobatidae; genus Mobula; species Mobula hypostoma. Next base: position 70,739,690 of record NC_086112.1, on the reverse strand, counting down.
ATAAAACAGAAGAAATTCAGAAACTAGGCAAAAATAAAATACTGATTTTTTGCAGATGCTGAAAATCTGAAATTGTAACAGAAAAGGTTTGGAAATACTCAGCAAGTCATCTGTGGCAAGCAAAGTTTGAGTTGGTGTTTCATCGGAATTGGAGAAACTAGAAATAGAACAGATTTTAAACAAGAGGGATGCATGGGAAGTGGGGACTTAAACATAAAAGCAATGAAGAACGATGTGAAAAGGGGATATCCAATTAACTTCACTTGTTCTTCATTGGGAAGCTGTTATTGAAGTCTGACCAATTCACGCAGACACATGGCAGCTTTACCATGTCAGCTTACCTTACTGACTTTCACCTGTCTTACTGATTTTATGTTCTATTTATCTCATAACTTAGCTATAAACTGGAATATGGCCTTTCAAACTGAGTGCTATGTTAAAATCACCTGACTATGTATGTCTTCTCCCAACTCTTTTCATATCTAATTGAAACACTCAGAAAAATCACATAATGCCTTCTTAAAAATAAGTCATGATGAAAATAAAAGTCTCATATAATTTGTACTGGAACAATAATCTCAGCATTTATATCAGCACCAATAACCAGGAGCACAATGAATTAGATGACTATCTGTGAAGTACTCTTGGCTCATTTATTTGGAACATAGTGGTTAGCACAGTGCTTTACAGTACAGGCAACCCAGGTTCAATTCCCAACCACTGCCTGTAAGGAGTTTGTACATTCTCCCCGTGACCACATGGGTTTCCTCTGGATGCTCCAGTTTGGTTTCCTCCCACAGTCCAAAGACATGCTGGTTGGTAGATTAATTGTCCCGTGGTTAGGCTATGGTCAAATTGGAGGTTGCTGGGCCTATTCCACACTGTATCTCATTCAGTCAATCAATTAATTTTCAGCTGTGCCTAGCCAAAAATGCCAGGAGAATGGTTCATCTTGGGATTATCATCCTCACAGATGCCAGTGCAAAAGCAACCAGAATGGATAACATCGCAGCTGTAGTACTGAAGACTTTTTGTCAGAACCATTTAATCTTTTAAAAAGATTTTTTATTAAAAACAGAAAACCTACAGCACAATTCAGGCCCTTCGGCCCACAATGCTGTGCCAAACATGTACTTAATTTAGAAATTACCTAGGGTTACCCATAGCCCTCAATTATTATGGGTGCGGTTTAAAGAATTGAGGGGCAGTGCTGCATGCCATGTGCCACATTTTATGTGTGCCATCTTGGGTTCACCATCTCTTGCTACACATTCACAGATGTATGGCCAGATTCTGCTCTGATCTATCTACAATTTTGCAGACGATATTAGTGCAGTGGGCTGTGTCTCAAATAATGATAACTTAGAGTTCAGGAAGGAGTTAGCCTGCAGACATAGTGTTGAGACAACAACCTTTCACTCAATGACAGCAATGATAAAAAGTTGGTGATCGACTTCTGGGAGGGGGCGAGGGCAGTGCACATGCTGCTGTTTACATCAATGATGTCCAGGTCAAGAGGGTTTTGAGCTTCAGACTCCGAGGAGAGAACCTCACCCATAACCTGTGCTGGTCCAATGACATGGATGGTACGGCTGAGAGAGCTCACCAACTCCTCTACTTCCTCAGGAGGCTGCAGAAACTTGGCACGTCCCCTTTGACCCTCACCACTTTTTTAAATCGAAGGACCACAGAATACAGCCTATCCAGGTACTGATTCTTACTGCTGCCTCGGCAAAACAGCCAGTGTAGTCAGAGGCCCCAGCCACCCCGGACATACTCTCTTCTCTGTCCTCCCAGGGCACAGATGTGTGCCTGAAAATATGTACCAGCAGGCTCAAGGGCAGCTTCTATAAGATTATCGAATGGTTCCCTAGAATGCTAGATTGATTCTTGATCTCACAATCTTCCTCATTATGGCCTTGCCATCTGCTAGCACTACACTTTACCTTTACCATAACACTTTATTCTGCTTTCTATTTGTGTTTTACTTTGTACTACCTCAAGGCACTGATGTAATGAAATGATCTGTATGGATGGTATGCAAGACAAGTTTTTCACTGTACTTTGATACTTGTGACACTAATAAACCAATTTACTCCCGTACCTCCAGACTCTTAATCTCTACCACCAAGGAAGGTTGAACAGCAGGCACACGGGAACATCACCAGGTTCCCTTTCAAGTAGCACACCAAATGGACTTGGGAACATAGCAGTATTCTTCCACTGTTGCTGCACTAGATCCTGAAATTCCTTATCCAAATGCACTGATGAAGTACCTTCAGAGAAATGACTCCTGTCATTCAAGGAGGCGGCTAGGCACCACTTTCTCAAAGGCAGCTACACATCACAATAAATGATGCCTTTGCCAACGATGCCCACATCCCAACACATGAATAGGTGAAATACGAACATTATCCTGTCTTCAATTCTTAATAAGCACCAAAAATATGGCATGCTCTGGAAATCTTTGATGACAAAGTATATTATATAAGAACTAGGACTACCAGACTGGGGAACAGCTTCTTCCCTCAGGTTGTCGAGACCTCAGTGGTGGCAGGGTATTCATTAGTCTGACAGTCACTAGGACAGCAAGCTACTTCCAGTACTGCTTATGACGTGTATTTTGAATTACATTTCATTAATTTATTTATATTGTAATATTTTGGTTGATGTGACATATGTTCTGTGGGCGTACCGTGATCCAGAGGAATGTTGTTTCATTTGCTTGTATTAGTACAGTCAAGTAACAATAAACTTAGGCTACGTTCACAGTAGACTGGATAATTTTGAAAACACTGGTTTCGCGTAAAAATGATAGGCATCTACACTAGGCGTTTTTGAAAATACCTGCGTCCACATTAAAATGGGTATTTGGGCAAATCGCCTCCTACTGGGGATGCACAGGACACATCTACAGAAAACAAGCGAAGAGGAAGTGGTATACTTGGTGCGCATTTGTCCAGGTACAGATTAGAAAAACTTAAAAGGAAATTGCCAAACGACGGACAGCTGTTGGCTCTCGCGCAGGAGGACTTAAAACTAAAAAAACAAATACTGGAGCATATGGAGGCAACCAACAGGGAGTTCACGGACAGTATGACCCGGCTGACGACGAACATTGAGAAACTGCCACAATACCAGCCTCACAGCCACTACAATAGCTACACATACGAACACACAGACCCCCAGGTGGCCCCACCAACATCTTCCCCACTCCCACAGAGGGATCACCCTGGAAACATTTCCTACAGCCATAGTCTCTTCACCGATGAAAGGGACAACAGGTTTTTTAAAACCTCTGGTTACCCCGTACACACAACGCCCAAACGGCATTTTCAGATTTAAACACTTTGGAGAGTGTTTTAGAAAAGCTCCATTTTTGGGGGAAGAAAACGCCATTTCAGTGTGGGCGGAGGGTCAAAACGAAGAGAAAAAGCTACAGTTATGGATTTATCTGGTCTAGTGTGGACGTAGCCTTAAACTTGAGCTTGAAAGATTGATAAAAGAAAAAGGAAGACATGTGACTGGTACAGACAATTACAATCTGGTGAGTCTCATGAGAATTGTAGAGGAGAGACTAAGAAAGGAATTAGAAGGGCAAAGAGGAGCCAAGACATATCCTTGGCAAGTTAGATTAAGAAGAATCCCTAGATATTCTGTAAGTATATCAGGAGCAGGAGGGTAGTAAGTACGGACCAAGCAGCAATCTTTGTGTGGAACCAGGGATATGAATGAGAATTTAATGAATTCTTCTCATTGGTGGTCAACAGTCATCATGGGCCAAAGGCTTATTCCAGTGTTGTACTGTTTTACGTTCTAACAGGTTAAAGACTATGGGTGATGGTGAGTTCAAGGAGGGTACGTTGATATTCTGCAGTATTAAATGTTAGATGTTTTAGAATGCACAAGGGCTGATCCGTCCACAGGGCCACATGAGATCTATCCTAGAATGCCAGGGTGAGACACTGCAGCCCCGATGGAGATATTTGCATTTTTTTTAGCCACGGGTAAGATGGCAGAATATCGGAGGGTGGTTAATGCTGTGCTAGACTTAAGAAGGGCTCAGGCGCAAGGAATGTGAGTGTTCATGTCAGACCCCTACGCAAGTCGGGAGAGAGAGTAAAGGTAGTAGATTCAGGTAAGGCCGATCCTTTTGCAGGGACAGAGGCTCAAACTCATTTGCAAATAAAAGAAGGGTTGGCTCAAGCAGAGCAGCCATTGTTTGAGTGAGCCAGTGATAAGAGGGTGAAGACTTTGGCGTGAGCAGGCAAAGGCACATTTAAGAAAGAGGTAAGTCTTTTTTTTAAGTATAGAATAGTCAGGATGGAATGCTCCTCCTATCAGATATGGGAATTCAGGATCACTGACTGACCAGATCAAGGAATTGAAGCTGGAGCTGGATGTACTCAAGGTCATTTGGGAGCCTGAAGATATTACAGACAAGACTTTTTAAGAGGTGGTCACAGGCTTCAGACATAGGTGGGAGAGCTAAGGTCCCCTGTGGCCATTCCCCTCATCAACAAGCATACCTCTTTGGATACTGCTGGGGGAGTAACCCATCAGATCATGGCAGCAGCAGCCAGGCTGGTGGCACTGTGGCCAGCTCTGAGTGTCGACAGGGAAGGGTAAAATCAGACAGTACAGTACTTAGAGGCAACTTGATAGTTAGGGGGACAGAAAGGAGATCCTATGGCTGCAAAAGAGACATCAGGAAGGTGTGTTGCCTTCTGGGTGCTAGGGCCCATTATGTATTGCAGTGGCTGCAGGATATTCTCAAGCAGGGAGGGAGATCAGCCAGAGGTCATAGTGCACATTGGCACCAATGACATAGGCAGAAAAGGGGAAGAGGTCCTATGCAGCGAGTATATAGAGTTAGGAAAGAGGCTGAAGAGAAGGACTTCCAAGGTTGTAAACTTAATTACTCCCTGTGCCACGGGCTAGTGCAGATAGGAATGGGGACATCAGAAAAAGTAATGAAAGGCAGTATGATAGGTCAGATAGTTTGAAGTGTGTATATTTTAATCTGAGGAGTTTTTATGGGTAAAGGTGATAAACTTCAAGCATGGATCAGTACATGGAACTGCGATATTGTGGCCATTACTGAAACTTGGTTGAGAGAGGGGCAGGAATGGGTGATTAATGTACCAGGGTTTTGAAGTTTCAGAGAAGATAGAGGAGGAGGTAAAAGGGTGGGTGGGGGGAGAGGAGGAGCTGCACTTCTAATCTGGGACAATATTACATCAGCACTCAGAGGAAACATAATGGAGCAGTCAGACTGAGTCTGTTCAGAAATGGGAAGGGTGAAATCACACTGTTGGGATCGTACTAGAGACCCCCTAATAGCCACCAGGACGTTGAGGAACAAATATGTAATCAGGTTAAGAGAATGTGTAAAAATAATTGAGTTGTTAAAATGGGGGAACTTCAATTTCCCCAATATAAACTGGGACCTTCTTAGTTTAAGGGGTTTAGATGGGGCTGAATTTGGTAAGTGTATCCAGGAAGGTTTCTTAATTCAATATGTGGATCATCCAGCAAGAGGAGAGGCAATACTGCACGTGGTGTTGTGTAATGAGCCTGGCCAAGTAACTGACCTTTCAATGGGTGAAAAGTTAGGGAACAGTGACCACAACTTCTTAACTTTCAGTATAGGTATAGATAAGGATAGGTGTGGTCCAGTTTTAAATTGGAGAAGGGCAAATTATGAGGGCATTAAGCATGAACTAAGAAGCGTTAATTGGGAACACCTTTTCTCTGGAGAGTCCCAATCAGACATGTGGAGGGTGTTTAAAGATCAATTGCAGAGTACAGGTAAAGTATGTTCCTGTTAAAAGGAAGGGCAGAGATGGAAAGATGACAGAACCTTTGATGTCCAGAAAGCTGATGGATTTAGTCAAGATGAAAGAGAAAAAGTATGTAAAGCTTTGTAAATTAGGATTAAACAAAGCAGACGAGGAGTACAAAGAAGTCAGAAAAGAACTAAAAAAGGAAATTAGGAAACCAGGAGGGGCCATGAAAAGTCCTTGGCAAGTGGATTAAGGTGAATTCCAAAGCATTCTATATATACAAGAGGATATCTAGGTCGAGAGTGGGACCACTCAAGGATAGAGAAGAACATTTACTTGGATGCACAGAAAATAAGTGAGATACTTATGAGTACTTTGCTTCAGTATTTACCAAGGAAAAGGATATGGAGGACCAGGAGATCAGTGCTGAGTGTATAAATACGTTAGGGTGTTTAGAGGTCAAGGAGGAGGAAGTGTTGGGTCTCCAAATGAATATTAGGGTGGATAAAACATAGAACATAGAATAGTACAGCACAGTACAGGCCCTTTGGCCCACAATGTTGTGCCGACCCTCAAACCCTGCCTCCCATATAAGCCCCCACCTTAGATTCCGCCATATACCTGTCTCATAGTCTCTTAAACTTCACTAGTGTATCTGCCTCCACCACTGACTCAGGCAGTGCATTCCACGCACCAACCACTCTCTGAGTAAAAAAACCTTCCTCTAATATCCCCCTTGAACTTCCCAACCCTTACCTTAAAGCCATGTCCTCTTGTATTGAGCAGTGGTGCCCTGGGGAGGAGGCGCTGGCTATCCACTCTATCTATTCCTCTTATTATCTTGTACACCTCTATCATGTCTCCTCTCATCCTCCTCCTCTCCAAAGAGTAAAGCCCTAGCTCCCTTAATCTCTGATCATAATGCATACTTTCTAAACCAGGCAGCATCCTGGTAAATCTCCTCTGTACCCTTTCCAATGCTTCCACATCCTTCCTATAGTGAGGTGACCAGAACTGGACACAATACTCCAAGTGTGGCCTAACCAGAGTTTTACAGAGCTTCATCATTACATCACGACTCTTAAACTCTATCCCTCGACTTATGAAAGCTAACACCCATAAGCTTTCTTAACTACCCTATCCACCTGTGAGGCAACTTTCAGGGATCTGTGGACATGTACCCCGAGATCCCTCTGCTCCTCCACACTACCAAGTATCCTGCCATTTACTTTGTACTCTGCCTTGGAGTTCGTCCTTCCAAAGTGTACCACCTCACACTTCTCCGGGTTGAACTCCATCTGCCACTTCTCAGCCCACTTCTGCATCCTATCAATGTCTCTCTGCAATCTTTGACAATCCTCTACACTATCTACAACACCACCAACCTTTGTGTCCTTAGGGCCTGATGGGATTTACCCTGGGCTATTGTGGGAGGCAAGAGATGAGATTGCTCGGTCCTTGACCAGTATCTTTGTGTCCCAGAGGACTGGTGAGTGGCTAATGTACCTCTATTTAAGAAGGAAACAAGGGAGAATCCTGGGAACTATAGACTGGTGAGCCTCATGTCAGTTGTAGGGGAAATTGCTGGAGAAAATTCTGAGGGATAGGATATACGAGTACCTGGAAACCCGTGGTCTAATTAGGGAGAATCAGCATGGCTTTGTGCGTGCAGATTGTTCCTTACCAACAACTGAGTTTTTTTGACAAGGTTATGAGTGAGATTGATGAGGGCAGGGCAGTAGATGTTGTCTACATGGTTTTTAGTAAGGCAGACTGATCCATAAGATTAAGATGCATGTGGCCCATGGCAAATTGGCTGCTGGATTCAGAACTGACTTGCTCATGGAAGGCAAAGGGTGGTTGAAGGGACTTATTTGAGCCAGAGGTCTGTAATTAGTGGAGTTCCGCTTGGATCTGTGCTGGGACCTCTGCTCTTTATGTTGTATATAAATAACCTGGATGAAAATGTAGATGGGTGGGTTAGTAAGTTTGCAGATGGTACCAAAATTAGTGGAGTTGTGGATAGTGTAGAAGACTTAACAATACAATGTTGATGAGCAGAGAGATCTTAGGATTCAAGTTCATATTTCCTTGAAAATGGCTCCACAGGTCAATAAGGTGGTTAAGAAAGCTTAAGGAATGCTTGTTTTTATTAGTCAAGGCACTGAGTTCAAAAGTCAAGAGGTTATGTTGCGACTTTGTAAAACTCTGGTTAGGCCACACCTGGAGTATTGCATACAGTTCTGGTCACCCCACTATAGGAAGGATGTTGAGGGTGCAGGTGGTTTACCAGGATGCTGCCTGGTTTAGAGTGTATGTGCTATCACGAGAGGCTGGACAAACTTGGGTTGTTTTCTCTGGATCGATGGAGGGTGAGAGGAGATCTGATAGAGATTTATAAGATAATGAGATAGAGTAGACAGGGAGTATCTGTTTCCCAGGGTTGAAATGTCTAATATCAGAAGGCATGCACTGAAGGTGAGAGGGGGTAGGTTCAGGGGGGATATGGGGGTTAAGTTTTTTTCTCAGAGAGTGATAGATCCCTGAAATGTGCTGCCTGGTACGGTGGTAGAGGCAAATACATTAGACGCATTTAAGTGATGTTTGGATAGGCACAGGGATGTAAGGAAGATGGAGGGATATGGACATAGCGTAGGTACCAGGGATTAGCGTTTGGATTGCAGCTTCCTAAACTTTGCAGTTTGTTTACTATTTCTGACTAAATCTGTAAAATTCCCCTTCATCAAGTGTTTCTGAGCCTTGCCTTTCTTTCTTTCTCACAGGAATATGCCAAATCTGAATTCTGAACAGCTCACTTTTAGATGACTCCTACATGTCAGATGTGAATTTACCAATAAAGGCTACTCCCAATCCACTCTCCACAGTTTAAGCCTAATCCAATTATAATTAACCTTCTCCCATTTCAACACTTTCACCCAAAGACCATAAGACACAGGAGCAGAATTAGGCCATTTCATCATGGCTGATCCCAGATCCCACTCAACCCCATATACCTGCCTTCTCACCATAACCTTTGATGTCCTGACCAATCAGGAAACTATCAATTTTCACTTTTAAATATAACCCTGGTCTTGACCTCCACAGCTGTCTGAGGCAGAGCATTCCACAGAGCCACTACTCTCTGGCTAAAAAAAAAAATCCTCCTTACCTCCATTCTAAAGGGTCGCCCCTAAATTTTGTGGCTGTGCCCTCCAGTTCTGGACACCCCACCACAGGAAACATCTTCTCCACATCCTTTCAACATTCGGTAGTTTTCAATGAGATCCCCCTGCAATCTTCTAAATTCTAGTGACTATAGGCCCAGTGTGTTGCCATTGGAGAGAATACAGACCTCGTGTGTTCTCATTGGAGACAGCCCAGAACAGGTTCACGAGGATGACTGTGAGAATGAACGGGCTAACAGATGAGGAGCGTTTGGCAGCTTTGGGCTTGTACTCATTGGAGGGATCTCACTGAACCTTACCGAATGTTGAAAGGACGAGATGGGGGTTGAGTGGGATCTGGGATCAGCCATGATGGAATAGTGAAGCAGACTAAATGGGCTGAATGGCCTAATTCTGCTCCATGTCTTATGGTCTAAACCTGCTAAACACTCCTCAAATGTTAACCCCATCATTCCCAGAATCATCCTTGTGAACCTCCTCTGGACTCTCTCCGACGACAACACATCCTTTCTGGGATATGAGGCCGTATCTGTTGACAATACTCTGTATGTGGCCTGACCAGTGTCTTATAAAGCCTCAGCATTATCTCCTTGTTTTTATATTCTATTCCCTAACTCCCTTTGCAACTCTAATGGGTGAACTTTTTCCCCATTTAGATAACACTCTGCACTATTGTTCCTTTTACCAAAATGCATTATCATACGAAATGTAACACTGTATTCCATCTGCCACTTTTTTGCCCATTCTTCCAATTTGTCCAAGTTCTTTTGCATGTGCATTGTTTCCTCAGCACTACCTAATCCCCCACCTATCTTCACATCATCTGCAAACTTTGCCACAAAGCCATCAATTCCATTATCAAAGTCATTGACAAACAATGTGAAAAGTAGAGGTCCCAATACTGACCCCTGAGGAACACCACTAGTCACTGGCAGCCAACCAGAAAAGGCACCTTTTATTCCCACTCGCTGCCCCCTGACTGTCAGCCATTCCTCTACCCATGCCAGTATCTTTCCTGTAACGCTATAGGATTTCATCTTGTTAAGCAGCCTCAAGTATGGCACCTTATCAAATGCCTTCTCAAAATCTAAGTAAATGACATCCACTGCCTCTCCTTCGTCCTGCTTGTTTCTTCCTCGAAGAACTCTAACAGATTTGTCAGGCAAGATTTCCCTTTACAGAAACCATGCTAACTTTGACTTACTTTATCATTAGTCTCCAAGTACACCAAAACCTCGTCCTTAATAATGGACTCCACAATACTTTCCCAACTTCTGATGTTAGGCTAACTCACCTATAATTTCCCTTCTTTTACCTTCTTCCCTTCTTAAACAGTGGGGCGATATTTGTAATTTTCCAGTCCTCCGGAACCAGGCCACAATCAAGTGATTCTTGAACGATAATGACTAATGTATCAGTTATCTCTTCAGCAACCCCTCTCAGGACTCTGGGATGTATCCATTCAACTATGGCTGATTTATTTTCCCTCTGAACCTCACTCTCCTGCCTTCTCCCTGTAACGTTTTACACCATTACTAATCAAGAACCTACCAAACTCTGCTTTAAGTATACCAAATGACTTGGCCTCCACAGTTGTCTGTGGCAATGAGTTCCACAGGTTCAGCACCCTCTGGCTTCAGAGGTTCCCCCTCATCTCTGTTGTAAAGGGGCATCCTTCAAATCTGAGTTTCTGCCCTCACACTAATTAGTGGATACATCTTCTCCACGTCCACTCTATCTAGGCCTTACAATATTTGGTAGGTTTCAGTGAGATTTACCCTCATTCTTGTAAAGGTCAGCAAGTACAAGTCCAGAGCCATCAAATATGTTAACTCTCTCATTCACAGGATCATTCTCATAAGCCTCCTTTGGACCCTCTCCAATACCAGCTCATAGTTTCTTAAACTTGAGACCCAGAACTATAATCACAATATTCCATATGTGGTCTGACCAGTGCCTTATAAATCCTCAGCCTTACACCCTCATTTTCAGTCTAATCTCTCGATTAGTGAGGATACAGATGACATCAAAATCTGTGGTGCTGTGAATGATGAGGAAGTTGGTGTAAAGCCACATGAGGATGTAATCAGATGGAAAGTTGAGCTGAGTATCGGCAGATGGAATTTAGTCTCAAATGCAAGGTGATGCATTTTATGGAAGTCAATAGGTACAGTAATAAATGTTAGTCTGCTAAGGAATGCTGATGAACAAAGAATTTGGATTAAAGTTGGTAGCTCACTGAAAATGGCAATAAAGGTAGATAGGGTTGTGTAGAAGGCACATAGCATACTTACCTTCAGAAGCTGAAACACAAAATGTATGAATTAGGACTTCATGCTGCAATTTTACAAAACTCTGGCTAGATTATTAGAACTTGATATCTGGAGCTTCCTGCCACGAAAGGTGGCAGAATCATTTACAAGGCATTTAGGTTGGCACTTAAATAGGCAAGGCATGACTGAATAAAGACCGAAGTGGACAAACTGGAATAGCGTAAGTGGCAAAATGTTCAGCATGGCTGTGGTGAGTCAATGGGCCTGTTCCTGTACAGTACATCTCAATAACTCCAAGACTAGCAACTGGATAGTTCTATTGTAAGAGGAATTAATTCCAATTTAGACTCCTTGGGTTTGAATTGTAGGGTAATTTGATTTTATAGTATCATAGAACTGTTACAGAATAGTAAACCTAACATACTGTCATTTCCATTTGGATTCATACAAGAAAAATCTACTACTGCCTCTTGGTTGTTTTAGCAATCCTCTTTATCCTGTATCTACTGGTTATATACCCTGCTGGTAATGAGTACAACTTCTTCCCACCTACTCCTCTATGTGCTTTATGATTTTAGGTCTCTTCACATTACAACCTCCCCTGCTCCAGGGAGAACAATTTTTAGGATAATTTCAGCAAGCCTTTTCTGCCGTCTCTCTAAGTATTTCCTAAAATCTGCTCCGTCAATTTATTGATTTAAAAATGTTAGTCCCACTTTAAAGCCAAGTTGATTTGTTTTAATTAGGCTCTTCCAATCCAGACATTCCTCAAGTTTTTGCCTGATAACCAATTAATTACTAACCAGAGAATGAGGGAAAGTAAGTCTTTTTAGACAGATTAGTGCCCTTTTTGAACATGGGTACAACCCCCCACTATAATTGGTCATTTTTGACCGCATAAGTCTTTGACATTGTCATTTAAAGGACTGTAGATCATTCATCTCAAACTTGGCTACCACAGAAATTTGTCTCCATCTCACATCTGCTAACACAACAAACTGATTTTAAACAACATCACAATCCCGGTGCAGACTAGGGTCAAGAAAGGCTGTATCATCACCCCAACACTTTTCTTAACTGTATGATAATAGGTGATTTTAACTTTCCACATATTGACTGAGATTCCCATAGTGCAAAATGTCTAGATGGGATAGAGTTTGTCAAATATGTTCAGGAAAGTTTCCTTAATCAGTACACAGAAGTCCCAACTAGAGAGAGTGTGATACCAGATCTCCTAGTTGGGAACGAGACACACACAAAATACTGGAGGAACTCAGCAGGCCAGGCAGCATCTATGGAAAAAAGTAGTCGCCATTTCAGGCCGAATTCCTTCAGCAGGACTGGAGAAAAAAAAGCTGAGGGCAGGGGGAAGAGAGAGAAACAGCAGGTGATAGGTGAAACTTGGAGGGGGAGGGATGAAGTAAAGAGCTGGGAAGTTGATTGGTGAAAGAGACAGAAGGACATGGAAGAGAGAAAAAGGGGCGAGGAGCACCAGAGGGAGCTGATTGGTGGGCAAGGAGATAAGGTGAGGGAGAGAAAAGAGGATGGGAAATGGTGAGGGGGCGGGGTTGGGAGGCATTACCAGAAGTTTGAGAAATCGATGTTCATGCCATCAGGTTGAAGGCCATGCAAATGGAATATACGATTCCTCCAGCCTTATCACAATAGTGGAGGAGGCCATGGATAGACATATTGGAATGGGGAGTGGAATTAAAATGGGTGACCACTGGGAGATTCTGCTTGTTCTGGTGGATGGAGCGTAGATGTTTGGCGAAGCAGTCTCCCAATCTACATTAGGTCTCTACGTTATACAGGAGGCCACAACAGGAACACTAAACACAGTATATGACCCCAACAGACTCACAGATGAAATGTCACCTCAACTGGAAGGACTGTTTAGGGCCCTGAACGGTAGTGAGGGAGGAGCTGTAGGAGCAGGTGTAGCAGTTGTTCCGCTTGCAAGGATAAAAAGATAAGGGCCAAGAGGGATATCAGTGGGAGGGATGAATGGACAAGGGAGTCACGTAGGGAGCGATCCCTGCGGAAAGCAGTAAGTGTGTGTGGGGGGTGGAGGGGAAGCTGTGCTTGGTGGTGGATCCCGTTGGATGTGGTGAAAGTTTCAGAGAATTATGTGCTGGACGTGGAGGATGGTGCATGAAAGGTGAGGACGAGGAAGCCTATGTGTTCTCCTATTAGGGAATGAGACAAGGCAAGTGATAGAAGTTTGTGTAGGGGGACTCTTTACAGCTAGTGATCACAATGTCATTAGTTTCATGGTGATTATGGGAAAAGTATGTCTGGTCCTCAGGTTGAGATTCTAACTGGAGAAAGGCCAATTCTGATGGCATTAGAAAGGATCTGGCGAAAGTGGATTGGTACCGGCTGCTTCTGGCAAAGGTGCACTTGGTAAGTGGGAGACCTTCGAAAGTGAATAAAAAGCAAGATTAACAAGTTTAGGGATCCTTGGTTTTTGCAAAATATTGAGGCTCTGCTTAAGAAGAAGGAGGTATAAGCAGGTAGGAACAAATGAGGTACTTATGGAGTATAAGAAATGGATGAGAACACTTAAAGAAATCAGGAGGGCTAAAAGGCAGCATGAGATTGCTCCAGCAGACAAGAAGAAGGAGAATCGGAAGGGATTCTACAGATATGTTAAGAGCAAAAGAATTATAAAATTGGCCCTCTGAAAGATCAGAATGGTAATCTGTGCATGGAGCCAAAAGAGATGGGGGAGATGTTAGGTGCATTTTTTTTTGCATCTATATTTACTTAGGAGATGGACACAGAGTCTATAGAAATGAGGCAAAGCAGCATCGACTTCACGTACTCTGTACAAATTACAGAGGAGAAGGTGTTTGCTGTCTTGAGGCTAATTAGGGTGGACAAGGTGTTCCCTCAGATCCTGTGCAGAAATTGTCGAGGCCCTAGCAGAGCTATTTAAAACATCCTTAGCAACAGGTGAGGTACAGGAGGATTGCAGGACAGCTAATGTTGTTCCACTGTTTAAGAAAGGCTCTAAAAATAAACCAGGAAATTATAGGCCAGTGAGCCTGGCATCAGTAGTGGAAAAGTTACTGGAAGGTATTCTAACAGACTACATAAATGAGTATTTGGAAAGACATAGATTGATTAGGGATAGTCAGTATGGCTTTTTGTGTGGTAGTCGCATCTCACCAATGTTATAGAGCAGGCATTCCCAACCTGAGTCCACGGATTCCTTGCTTAATGGTATTCATCCATGGCATAACAAAGGTTGGGAAGCCTTATTATAGAGTTTTTCGAGGAAGTTATCAGGAAAATTGATGAAGACAAGGCAGTGGATGTTGTCAGCAAGGCATCTGACACGGTCCTGCATGGAAGGTTGGTCAAGAAGGTTCAGTCGCTCAGCATTCAAGATGAGGTAGTATATTGGATTAGACATTGGCTTTGTGGAAGATGCCAGAGGGTGGTGGTAGAGGGTTGCCTCTCTGACTGGAGGCCCGTGATTAGTGGGGTGCCACAGGGATCGGTGCTACGTCTGTTGTTTGCCATTTATATCAATGATCTGGATGACAATATGGTTAACTGGATCAGCAAATTTGCGGATGAAATCAAGATTTGGGGGTGTAGTAGACAATCAAAGCTTGTAGCAAGATCTGGGCCAGCTAGAAAAATGGCAGATGGAATTTAACGCAGACAAGTGTGAGGTGTTGCAATTTGGGAGGACAAACCAGGGTAGGTGGTCTTACACAGTGAACGGTAGGGCACTGAGGAGTGTGATAGAACAAAGGGATCTGGGAATATAGGCCCATAATTAATTGAAAATGGCGTCATGGGCAGATAGGGTCGTAAAGAAAGCTCTTGGGACATTGGCCTTCATAGACCAAATTACTGAGTACTGAGATGGGATGTTATGTTCAAGTTTTATAAGGCATTGGTGAGGCCTAATTTGGAGTACTGTGTGCGGTTTTCTTTGGGTTAGTTGTAAACAAAGGTTGAAAGAGTGCGGAGAAAATTTACAAGGATGCTGCTAGGACTGAAGGATCTGAATTACGAGGAAAGATTGAATAGGCTAGAACTTTATTTCCTGGAATGTAGAAAATTAAGGGGAGATTTGATAGAGGGTATAGATTGGGTACATGCAAGCAGGCTTTTTCACTGAGGTTGTGTGAGACTATAACTACAGGAAACGGATTAAGAAGGAAAGGTGACACATTTAAGGGGAACATGAGGGGGAACTTTTTTAGCCGGGGGTGGTGAGAGTGTGTGAAACAAGCTGCTAGTGCAAGTGGTGAACACGATTTCAATTTTAATGTTTAAGAGAAGTTTGGATCAGTACATAGATCGAAGGGGTTTAGAGGACTATGGTCTGGGTACAGGTCGATGGGACTAGGCAGTTTGAATGGTTCAGGGTGAACTAGGTGGGCCGAAGGGCCTATTTCTGTGTTGTAGTTTTCTATGACTCTACGCAGCTCACCAAGCTTTCCGCCATAGCGAAGATTCTAAGGGACAAATAGAAAATCATACAACCGACATAGCCTCCGCTCTAGAACCAAGAATATTAACCATCTTTAACCAACAACCTATTGTCATGGATCAAGCTTGTGCACGTGTACACCGGAAGATCAAGCTTCAGGCTGTGATCGAGTTTGCAGATGATATGAAAATAGCTGGTGTTATAGATAGTGAGGCTACAGCATGACATTGATTCATTAGATATTTGGGCAAAGCAAAGACACATGAAGTTTACTCCTGATAAGTGCACGCCAATGTATTTTGGGATGTCACAGAAGTGCAGGACATAAATAGTAAACTAAAGGAATGATGTGATTGTCCTGGAGAGGGCACCGGGATTGGAGCATTTCAGTTACAGGGAGGAACTGGATAACATCAAATTCCTGAAACAGGCTCCCTGCTCTCTCATGACAAGTGATCACTAGGAGAATAGATGAAGCCATTCAAGAATATTCTCAAAATCTCCTTGAAAAAAATATAACCTTCTCACCCCCTTCAAATCGGAGAAGGAAAACTTGGTATTTGCATAAACTTGAATCTCTTCATTAGGAATGCAGCGAAACTCAGCAGAAAGGGTGTAAGAAGTGCATCACTTCACAAACTACCCACCCATCTCTCGCACTCCTCCTCTCCTCGGCAGAGTCAGGCCCATAAGATTAGCCCTATGAGCTACCTCAGAACCCACTGAACTAGCGTGGAGAGAAGCCATCCTTAATCCTGAGGAACTGCTGAGAAAAGAAGCAGAAGGATAAAAATAATAAATAAGCAATAATATTTCCAATCTACTAGTTATTTCCAGGATAAAGATCAGCCAGAATAGTGTGTCATGTGACTTTTTAAATATTTACCCAAGAGGGCAAAGTAGTCTTAGTTTCATGTCATCCAAAGACCACCGCATTGTCATTTACCAATACAGTGCTGGTTGCTTGAATTCATGGCTTTGATTTATTACGAGCTCTCTATTAATCTCTCATTCTGATCTGTATCTGATTTACGATTCACTCTATTCCTCTTACTTACAGCTCCCTTCGACCCATTCTGTTTCAGAAGGAGCCATTGCCAGTTGCGTCAATCTCTCTTGACCTTCATCCCATCCTTTGCTCTCTCAACTCCTGCCTCTCCTCTTCTTCAACTGAATATTAGTTTTAATCAGAACTATTTCCCTGTTCTGATTAAGATCATAAACCTGAAACATTAGCCTTTTCTACCTCCACAGATAAATGCCGCATTTACTTTAGCATTTCCTGGTTTTGTTCTAATCAAACATCTGGCTGCCAAATGGGAGATGATGGCAGCTGATATTTAAAATACTGATTCAGCAGGATGTTGAAGGTGTGGCTACAAGTTCAAGAACTGGCTTTACCTAATTTACTTGGCAGCTGCTGTTTGAACGCTGTGTTTTCTGAGCTGGCCTGATGTGACCGTGCTGTAGTTGAATGACTCTTCTCGGCTTTTGCAGTGTTGTTCTCCTGATTCAAAAGCCGCCCAGCCTTTCTGGATTCCTTCTTCTGCCGTCCAGACTTGGCTGGACGAGCCAACATTCTCACCACACGACGAAAAGAGGTCAACACTTGAATAGCACCTTGCTTGATCTTTTCTTCTTGACCTTCCACACTACCAAACTCATCAGTAGAAGAAATTTTGTACAAAGGCAGCACATGAAGCTGTTCATCCTCTGGAATTTGGCCAATAACTCGATTGTCCTCTTTGGTAAGTGTGCAAACCTAAGTATACCAATGAAAGAGAATTTATTCAATATGTATTTTGCAATAAATTAGCTGAACTTAAATCATGCAAGGCACATATACAAAAAGAATCTGAGGCTTGCAGTGGAAAAGTCTGACAGCCTAATCAACTCTACCCTGACAATTTATGTTGCAGCTTCTATGAGGTTACATGACAAGGAACTTTGGTTTTATATATTTTTTGCACAAGTAGATTCAAATGAGTTCATACAATTTAAACAACCACAAAATTTAACAACATGGCAGAGCTCTGATCAATGATAACAAAGCAACAACTTAGATCACTCTACTCTGGGGGAAGTTGTAGCATTTGTTACCTTCCTCATTACAGCACTGGCAAGCAGTAGAAAATATCAGCTAGAAATTATTTACATCCTCCTTTAACACTCTCTCTCCTGAACAAATCATCCTCATCTGTTACATCAATAATAACTAGTATTTATAGATAATCTGACACATTAGATTTCTGAGGAATCATTAAAGAGAAGGGTAGGAATGAGCATCACAGAGGAGGAAAGATCTTTGAAGAGTTTTACGGAGGAAATTTCAGCACTTAGGACAGATGTATCAATGCTGGAACAACTGAACTGAAGGACGATCCTGCAGTGGGAATATGCTGCAGACATTCCTTGACTGGGAACCAGTGGTAGTTTAATTAAATGCACATTTAGGATTTCAGTACAGTGAAACTGAGCAGTGTGATAAAGGTACAGGCTGGCTATCCTAACATAGTTGAGGCACAGTTCATTACTAGGGTACATTATTCCCAGTTTGTGTGTGGACTGGCTCAGTTTCACACAGATGCCAAGCAATGAGTCAAAATCTCTGCCTTAGGAATGTGGACCAGAGACAACGTTTCTGAGATAGCCCAATACTTAGTCGGTCAAAATTTCTACCAATACTAGGATATAATAGGGTACTTGAATTAAGGCAGGTCTTTAAAGACCTAGGCATGTGGAGAGTGGAATGGAGAATTGTATATGGCCTGGAGCAATGTAGGTATCTGCATCTTGAATGTATTTCACTTGGTACAGAAGGTTGCACAAGTGCAGATGTTTGGATTGCAGCCTGTGTTCAGACAGATCCCAGTGTCCAAATGGGATCTGTCTGAAATGGCAGGTGTCCAGACTACTGCCGATGTTTATCTTTATCCATTTATCTGACAGTGCATGTATTTATGTTGTTGTAAGTTTTAAGAGTAGGCAAATTGATGGTTGGTGCAGTTGATTAGTTTGCTGGTGACTGTGTTGCATGTTGCTGATGATATTTGTATTAGTCCCATTCCCATTCTGATATGACACATTTTAATTCCACATCCCATTCCCATCTGGACATGTCTATCCACGGCCTCCTCTACTGTCAAGATGAAGCCACACTCAGGTTGGAGGAACAACACCTTATATTCCACCTGGGTAGCCTTCAACCTGATGGCATGAACACTGACTTCTCAAACTTCTGCTAATGCCCCACCTCCCCCTCGCACCCCATCCGTTATTTATTTATATACACACTTTCTTTCTCTCTCTCTCTCCTTTTTCTCCCTCTGTCCCTCTCACTATACCCCTTGCCCATCCTCTGGGCTTCTCCCCTCCCCCTTTTCTTTCTCCCCGGGCCTCCTGTCCTATGATCCTCTCATATCCCTTTTGCCAATCAACTATCCAGCTCTTGGCTCCATCCCTCCCCCTCCTGTCTTCTCCTATTATTTCAGATCTCCCCCTCCCCCTCCCACTTTCAAATCTCTTACCATCTTTTCTTTCAGTTAGTCCTGACGAAGGGTCTCGGCCCGAAACGTCGACTGTACCTCTTCCTAGAGATGCTGCCTGGCCTGCTGCATTCACCAATAACTTTTATGTGTGTTGTTTGTGTGTTGTTAGTGTGGGAGTTTGATTAATGCAGAATACCTGGAGTGGTGCCAGTTATTGTCTTAGTATGGGTATTTGTCCTTATTGAAAGTCTTGGGCTGCTGTAGGTGCTTTTGTTAGTGCAGGGGACATGGATGATTAGCTTGTTGTTGGTGACTGCTGGGGCAGGAGATTATGTCCATTCTACTACCTGATTGGTATAGCTGTTTTGATTATTACAGATGTGTCGATTGATGCAGGAGTTGAGACTGGTGTAGGTGTCTGAAATGGCAGAGTCCGTGCTACTATCAAACACCAATTTACACTAACCCCACACTAACACATTCCCATCAACTTCCCAAGTACATCCACACACCCAGGTAAAGTTACAGAGGCTGATTAGGCTGTTTTGGAATTTGGGAGGGAAGTGGAGCACTAGAAGAAACATCCGCAAAGGAAGAATGTCACAGTAGCCTAATGGTCAGAGTGAAATATTACAACTCGGGGTGTTCCAGACTTTGGAATTCAATTCCAGTGCCGTTCTGCAAGGAGTCTCCCTATGTACTCCCTGTGGAAGGCGTGATTTTTCTCCTGGTTCTTCGGTTTCTGTCCACAGTCCAAAGATGCACTGAGTAGTTAGCTGGTCACTGTAAGTTGTTCTGTGATTAGGTTAGGGTTAATCGGGTTGTCGGGGAATGCCAGGGCGGCGGGACTCAAAGGGTCAGAAAGGCCTGCTTCCCACCGTGTCAGTGTTGGGGAAGATGTGGGTGAAAGTGCTGGTTTTGCTGAAGATGTTTATGTCAGTAAAGATGCTTAACATGCTACAAGGTAATTGCAGGTGATTCACTGATGGGAAAATGACCAAATTGGATCTGGCTGATTCATCTCTTTGTTCAATAATGACGCAGCTGATTGGTTTCATAAATGTTCGCATTACGTGATGGTAAACTGAATGTGCCAGGTTTGATTACAAGCCAATGAGTTGCATGTGAACACTGTAGGAAGTCTACTACAGTCAAGAGCAGGATTAGTACATACCACAGTGCTACCATTCTGCATGTTATGCAAATCTCTGTGAGCATGGGCACAAAAATCAACACAAGCAGTCACTCCTGAGAATGGATGTCCCTCTGCCTGGCCCAGACGACAATCTGGTGCTCTCTGTTCGAATTCCACCTGCAAATTTTTAAAAATCAAGCATTAGTCTTCAGCAATTAAACGCTATCACACAGAGTGAAACTTCCCCACCATAGTTCCCTTTGTAATTTTCCATGGTTATATTGGTTGGTAGTAGCATCAGCAATATGTTGCACAAGGGGTGATGTGGAACGGCAAAAGTGACTTTCATTGTGGCCTGGAAGTGACTACGTTCTTATTTCAGAAAGACAGACAAGTTTGTTTTCATTGATCCGGCTACAGATTTCTATAAATGCACAAATCTGAACTCACTGGAACATGTGCCAATTAGACCACATTGCCCTTCATTAAACTGGGAACGAGTTGCTTAAAAAATCCAGAATCCTGAAGCTCCTGCTCAGTCATGTGCCTCTACTTTTTGGCTCAGCTGATACGTATGTACATAAGGTCCTTCTGGTGCTGTAAGTAGGACATTACACTGTGGAAGGGAGCTGGCCATTTGATATAGCTCCTTCTCCAACAGATGAAAGCAGTAATCACCAGGAACTATGAAAACACAATTAGATTGGAACATCAACATAATTCCTGGTAGTAGAAGGTATTGAATAAGGCAACGATCCCCAACCTCCGGGCCGCAAAGCATGCAGGGTTGCAGCGGTAGCTGGAGCGCACCCAGCACATCTTTAAGAAAAAAACTGAAATAAACAAGCTAATTAATTAGGTGCTGCCCAGCACATAAACGTTGGCCCAGATCAGAGGCAATTGCCGATTTCACTTACTCTACGCAATGTTCACTCCTCTTTGTAGGGCGCTGGAGCCTTTAGCTGTTCCATTGTTTGGTCAATTTAAACGCCAGCCCAGACAGGCTGAAAAGACAGGGCTGTCAGGATCGAGGTGACATGTTGAATCTACGCAAACTGCTAATAAAGTATAGGTGCTGCCGTGCTTTCTTTGTAATGACAGTTACGTGCTGGTCCCAGGACAGATCCTCTGACACTTTTCAGAGACAGAAACGTCGATCCTTAATGCCGAAGAATTTAGAGTTATTGACCCTTTCCACCTCAGTTCCTCTTCCTATAGATGCTGCTTGGCCTGCTGCGTTCACCAGCAACTTTGATGTATGTAGCTTGTTTATTTCGCCTATTTTCTTAAAGATGTGCTGGGTGCGCTGCGGCTACCGCTGCACCCCGCATGCTTCGCGGCCCGGTATCGGTCGGCGGCCCGGAGGTTGGGAACCACTGGAATAAGGTACCAAATTAAACCAATTAGTCTGTGGTCTGAGACTGGATAGACCTAATATGGTGGGCATTTTGAGCAATTAAGTTTTCTCTCTGCTATAAATGTAGACTGAGCCAATCCAGACAACCAGATTTTTGTTTAAAAACGCAAACACGAAAAATTCTGCAGATGCTGGAAATTCAAGCAACACACATCAAAGTTGCTGGTGAACGCAGCAGGCCAGGCAGCATCTCTAGGAAGAGGTACAGTCGACGTTTCA
This sequence comes from Mobula hypostoma, assembly GCF_963921235.1. NCBI lineage: Eukaryota > Metazoa > Chordata > Chondrichthyes > Myliobatiformes > Myliobatidae > Mobula > Mobula hypostoma. The sequence goes on along the minus strand of NC_086112.1, from coordinate 70,717,731 downwards.
GGCTGAGACCCTTCGTCAGGACTAACTGAAGGAAGAGCTAGTAAGAGATTTGAAAGTGGGAGGGGGAGGGGGAGATCCAAAATGATAGGAGAAGAAAGGAGGGGGAGGGATGGAGCCAAGAGCTGGACAGTTGATTGGCAAAAGGGATATGAGAGGATCATGGGACAGGAAGCCCAGGGTGAAGGAAAAGGGGGAGGGGGGGAAAAACCCAGAGGATGGCCAAGGGGTATAGTCCGAGGGACAGAAGGAGAAAAAGGAGAGTGAGAGAAAGAATGTGTGTATATAAATAAATAACAGATGGGGTACAAGGGGGAGGTGGGGCATTAGCGGAAGTTAGAGAAGTCAATGTTCATGCCATCAGGTTGGAGGCTACCCAGACGGAATATAAGGTGTTGTTCCTCCAACCTGAGTGTAGCTTAATCTTTACAGTAGAGGAGGCCGTGGATAGGCATGTCAGATTGGGAATGGGATGTGGAATTAAAATGTGTGGCCACTGGGAGCTGCGTCTGGTGCTCCCGATGTGGCCTTCTATATATTGGCGAGACCCGACGCAGACTGGGAGATCGTTTTGCTGAACACCTATGCTCTGTCCGCCAGAGAAAGCAGGATCTCCCAGTGGCTACACATTTTAATTCCACATCCCATTCCCATTCTGACATGTCTATCCACGGCCTCCTCTACCGTAAAGATTAAGCTACACTCAGGTTGGAGGAACAACACCTTATTTTCCGTCTGGGTAGCCTCCAACCTGATGGCATGAACATTGACTTCTCTAACTTCCGCTAATGCCCCACCTCCCCCTCATACCCCATCCGTTATTTATTTATATACACACATTCTTTCTCTCCCTCTATCCCTCTGACTATACCCCTTGCCCATCCTCTGGGTTTTCCACCCTCCCCCTTTTCCTTCTCCCTGGGCCTCCTGTCCCATGATCCTCTCATATCCCTTTTGCCAATCACCTGTCCAGCTCTTGTCTCCATCCCTCCCCCTCCTTTCTTCTCCTATCATTTTGGATCTCCCCCTCCCCCTCCCACTTTCAACTCTCTTACTAGCTCTTCCTTCAGTTAGTCCTGACGAAGGGTCTCGGCCTGAAACGTCAAATGTACCTCTTCCAATAGATGCTGCCTGGCCTGCTGCATTCACCAGCAACTTCAATGTGTGTAACCAGATTTTTTTCTTTTCTAAGCTAAATTTCTACCATTTTTGTGTGAAAAAGTTAATAAACTTACAGGTGTAAGTAGGAAAATGACATAGAAATCAAGTTATTATTTTGTTGCGATTTCCAGAAACAAAAGCTGACCATGGGTAAGCAGAGCAAATTTCAGACGATTATAGTGGTCAGATCCAGAAACTCTTAAAACTGCCTGATGAGAGAAGACAGTACAGCATTATTCCTTGTGAGCTTATTGAACTGCTCCCTGGAGACCTGTCTTTGCCCCCACCTGTCTCAGTTTTCTCATTCACATGCTGTGCTTTGGCAACATCTGAAATCAAAGTATTACTTTTCACTCTTGCACCAATGACCCCACCTCTACCTCACCCACCTTCCAACCGCTGCTCTCTTTGATTTGTCACATTGCTTAACTGCAATGTTCTTGGAAATCCTGGATGGTAGATGTTGTATTTGGTCCCAACCATAAACCATTCACAAAAAATTGATTCCACCCTTCACCCAGCTCTCGTTGAGACTCAACCAAACTGTTCATAACCCTATCATATCAGAGCCTGATAACTATGCTTCAACAAAGCCACCGATTTCACCCTCTGTGTTGATTTCAGAGTCTGTTCCTGCCTCAGCTCATCAGCTGCTGAAACATTCATCCACTTGTTCTCTACCTCTATTCCAATGCAGCCCTGGCTTGCTCTCTATTTCTACCTATACGCTTGAAGTCACTGAAAACACCACTTAATTCCAAGATGCTCCGATCACTCACCATCCCTGGATTTGCTGACCTATGCTGTCTCCTGGGTAAGGATTGTTTCATTTTTAAAATTCCCCTTGTTTTCAAAACCCTTCACAGCCTCGCCCCTTCATGCATTCTTTTTAATCTCCTCTGACCCTGTAACCTTGTAAGTATATTGGCATTCCACACTGTTCAACTCAGGAGAAACTTTTCCAACCTTTCCCGCTTCAACCAAGATTTTGATACTTTGACTCTTCTGTCTCCTCTGGCAGCAAGTTGCAGAGATCAACCACTCTCTGTATATGCAACTTAACCTTTAAACCTCCTTTAAAATATTTTCCTCTCACCTTGACCTAGCCCATGTTGCCTTTAATTTGTCAATCATGGGGAAAAGATTCTATCTCCCTTATCTTTATTCCTGTTATAAGAGCTGCCTTGGATCATCTCTCAGCCTCTCATTCCAGGTTAAACAAACCCAACCTACCTAGTCTCTCCGTAACTACTCAATTCCAGCCAATATCCAAATTAATCTCCTCTGCCCTCTCATCAGAGCAACTATAGTAGTGTGGCAACCAGAACTCCACACAATACTCCAAGTGTGGTCTAAGAAGATTTTTGTAAAGTTGCAACACAATATAACCACTTTAATATTGTAAGACCCAGTCTATGCAGTTAAGCACACCATATGATTTCTTCATTGCCCTAATCTGCTTATGTGCCCACGCTCATGGAATAATGGACTTGAACCCAAGGTCACTCTGTTCACCAACATTCATTACCATTCATTGCATGCCCTAGCTTTCACCTTCAACATTCTTAAAACAAAGTGACAGACATCCATGAAGAATGAATCTAAGGATTTTACGCCAATACATTGCCCAGTTTTAGCAGATTGTTGTTCATGTGAACTAAGCCTCAAGGGCCACCCAGTCTCATGTATCAGGTTCTTATACCAGCCTTTCCCACAGCTGAGAACTTACCCTATTTACTGACCCTATAAACTTCTTGGTCAGCTGACCATAATGCCTTCCAGGTTACTGATTCCAAATTGGCGTATATAGAACCACAACACTTGACACATACAAAAAGCTGTGGCATTTACACCAAAGTCTCTAAAGTCTGATAATTTCCTAAGTTATTAGAAAATCAGTTAAGTCTGGAAAATTTGTAAGTACGATCTGTCTAAGTGACTTTTCATGATTCTAAATTCAATACATCTTTTGATTGTAGCACTGGGCATTCCAGCTACCAAAACGAACTTCAAAGAAGGTTTACCAATCAATCCACTCCATTATGTCATTACTTAACTGGCTTTAATGGAACCATATTTTATTGGCTCATCTTAGAAACATAGAAAACCTACAGCACAATACAGGCCCTTTGGCTCACAATGCTGTGCCAAACATTTACTTACTTTAGAAATTACCTAGGGTTATCCATAGCCCTCTATTTTTCTAAGCTCCATGTACTTATCCAGGAGCTCTTAAAAGACCCTATCGTATTTGCCTCCACCACCGTCGCCGGCAGCCCATTCCACACACTCACCACTTTCTACGTAAAAAACTTGCCCCTAACATCTCCTCTGTACCTACTTCCAAGCACCGTAAAACTGTACCCGCTCGTGTTAGCCATTTTAGCCCTGGGAAGAAGCCTCTGATTATCCATACGATCAATGCCTCACATCATCTTACATACCTCTATCAGGTCACCTCTCATCCTCCGTCATTCCAAGGAGAAAAGGCCGAGTTCACTCAACCTATTCTCATACAGCATGCTCCCCGATCCAGGAAACATCCTTGTAAATCTCCTCTGCACCCTTTCTATAATTTCCACATCCTTCCTGTAGTGAGGCAACCAGAACTGAGTACTCCAAGTGGGGTCTGACCAGGGTCCTATAAAGCTGTAACATTATTTCTCGGCTCTTAAACTCAATCCCACGGTTGATGAAGGCCCATACACCATAACCTTCTTAATCACACAGGCAACCTGCGCAGCAGCTTTGAGTGTCCTATGGACTCGGACCCCAAGATTCCTCTGATCCTCCACACTGCCAAGAGACTTATCATTAATACTATATTCTGCCATCATATTTGATCTACCAAAATGAATCACCTCACATTTATCTGGGTTGAACTCCATCTGCCACTTCTCGGCCCAGTTTTGCATTCTATCAATGTCCGGCTGTAACCTTCACACTATTCGCAACACCCCCAACCTTTGTGTCATCAGAAAATTTACTAACCCATTCCTCCACTTCGTCATCCAGGTCATTTACAAAAATTATGAAGAGAAGGGGTCCCAGAACAGATCCCTGAGGCACACCACAGGCCACCAACCTCCATGCAGAATATGACCCATCTACAACCAGTCTTTGCCTTCTGTGGGCAAGCCAGTTCTGGATCCTGTATTCTAGTCTTGTTTCAATAATATCACTGACTGCATGACACCATATTGAATCTTTTTAATATTACAATTAAAATCATTCTCATTCTATGCTCTTGGCAGAAACCCAAAAAGAGATTGTATGGAACTCTGCAACTACACAGGCCATGCAAGCAATAGTCCAGTTCACAATGATGCAGCAGAGGCCAGTTGATCCTGTTCCCAGTTTAAGTGGGAGTGCAAAGGAACTGCAGAAAAGATGGAGGCAATTGCTGCAGATCCAGGTCCTTGCTTAGACAGGAGTTTCTTCTGGCTATGACCAACTTGTCAAAGTACTTTATCACAGTAGATTTGAGTGCCACTGGTGATAGTCATTGAGGCTGTTTATCCTGTTCTTCATGGGCACTAGTATGACTGACGCCTTTTTGAAGCAGGTGAGGGTTTGAAGATGTCCTTGTACACTCCTGCTAGTCGGTTGGCACAGGTTTTCAGAGCCCTACCAGGAACACCATCGGGGCCTGACATCTTGTAAGGGTTCACCCTCCTGAAAAATATTTTGATGTCTACCTCTGAGACAGAGATCATAGGGTTACCAGATCCTGCTTTATAGCTTTATTCTCCCTTTCAAAGCGTGCATAAAAGGTATTGTACTCATCTAGGAGTGAAGCATCTCAACCATTCATGACGTTAGATTTTGCCTTGGAGAAAGACGTGGTCTACAAACCTTGCCAGAGCTGCATTGCATCCGATTCCATCTCTTACCTCAATCAGAATTGTTTTTTTACTTTTACATGTTGTACTTGGACTTCTTGTATAGTTCTGGATTACTAGTCCTGAATGTCACAGACCTAACTCTTAGAAGACTGCAAATCTCCTGGTTGAGCCTTGGATTTTGGTTTGGGTTTGCCCAGTTTGTTCTTGAAGGCACACACTCATCCACACAGGCCTTAATGATGTTGTTGACAACTGTGGCATACTCATTCGGATTCGAAGACAGATCCCTGAATATTCTCCAGTCCACCGATTCAAAGCAGTCCCGTAAGTGTTCCTACACATCCCTTGACCATCATTTGTGTCCTTACGACTGGTGCTGTGGTCCTCAGTCTCTACCTGCATGCAGGAGTAAGTGTACAGAAAGGTGACTGGGCTTACCAACATGTATGTATAGGTAAGTGTTCTTCATGGCGCTGTAACAGTGGTCAAGTGTGTTGGCCCCTCTGGTTCCACAGGTGATCAGAGACTTCTTCAAGCTGGTCTTGTTGAAATCGCCCACAATGTTCAGAAAGCTATTGGGGTGCACTACTTTGTGACTGCTGATCATGGTTCTCAGCTCCTCCAGTGCCAGCTTGACAATGGCCAGGGGTAAAATGTACACAATCATGGCAGAAAACTGGGCAGATGAAATGGACAGCAAGTGAACGCTAGATATTCCATGTCTTGTGAGCAGGACCGAGATGTCTGTGCACCACAACGAGTTAACATTGAAGCATACTCCACTCTCCTGTCGATGTGGTGGATGGTGAACACCTCAGACTGCAGTGCTGCATCCCAAATAGTAGGTGAGCCATATCTCCATGAAGTTCATGGCAGTTCCTGATGACCCTCTGGTACTGCAATTTTGCTCTTTGGTCTTCAGTTTTATTGTCCCGAGACTGTACATTTGCCAGCAAGATAGTAGGAAGTGGGGATCCTAGGGCCCTGCATTTCAATCTTACTTGCAGCCCAGCACATTTTATGTGTTGCTTTTCTCTTAAAGAGAATTTGCACTCGCTCCATGTCTGCACACCGGGGTCTGATGAGGAGAAGTATGATGGCTCCTCTGCACCTTTACCTTCCTTCTCCATGTGCTGTATCTGCATTTATCTCTGAAGTCCATCTACAGAGTTCAAGGCTTTGCAGTATTCAGAATACAATCATAAGTTGAAGGCACAGCAATCGTGCCAACATTTTCTTCCGATTCTCAGCTTCATCTTGGTCATTAAGCTCCTTCTTTAACCTCATGAAAATGCAGCAAAGGTGTTAAAATGGCAGCAGATGAAAGCAACACCACCAATTTAATCACACTGTCTTCCTGTTGGTTGCAATATTTACCTGCTGTGTTCAACAGGCAGGCAGCAAGGTCACTCGAAGAGATTAAGGACATTTCTTAAATATGCAGACTGGATCCGACCTAAAATTTTACCCAAAAATCTATCTGATGATGAGCCAGTGAAGATAATGCATCTGAGTTGGATGTTGTTTCGAAGCAACCACGATGCTGGAGGAACTCAATGCGCAAGGCAGATTCCGCGTAGGGAAGTGGACAGCTGGCATTTTGAGTGAAGACCCTTCATCTAGACTGAAAGATAGGAGGAGGTAGCCAGTATAAAGAGATGAGGGGAAGTAACAGAACAAGAGACAGCCTGGTGAATGTGCAGAGAATGGAGTGATATGGACCTTGTGTGGGCAAAAGGGACTAGTTTAGTTTGGCCGTTAATTAGTTGAGCACAACACTGTGGGCCAAAGGACCTGTTCCTGTGCTGTCCTATATTCTAAGATCTGACAAGTGATAGGTAGATCCAGGTGAGAAGAGTTATAGACAGACAGATGCTGAGAAATAATAGTTGGAGGTAACAAACGGCTGCAGATGGAATCTGATTGGAAATGAAGGCAGAGCATGGAACCAAATAAAGGAGGTGGGGTGGGTAGATGGGAATAGTTTGGGGCCGGGACCCGGTGACAGGAATGTTTAGGTGATGGGCACATGGAGTGGATGGAGGAGGGGAAAGGAAAAAGATGGAGGACTGGGCTGGGTGTAGGAGGAACTGAGTAGATCAGGCAGAGGGAACGAAGAGACAAAGGAAGGGAATTAAGGGACAGAGGGAGGGCAGTTTTCCTGAAATTGGAGGAATTTATCTTAGGCACAGCAGAAAATAGAGCCCACCCTCCTCACCACCTGCTGCAGCTCACAGTCGGGCTTTGGGCTTTCTCCGAGGAAGATTTCCTGTTATCTCCCCTGACCAAATTACTTTCCTGATTTCCTTATCCACCGAGCTGACTTCTGGAAAAGATTTAACTGGATTGCCAATGGTACCAGTTTGTCTCACTATGACTATCTAGTGCTTCTGGTCCAGTTTGCGCAGGTGAAAGTTGGGTCAGGTGTAAAAATATCCAGGGTCTCAAGTAATGGATAGGCCAACAGTTTCCCAGACTGAGCTCAGCCCCAATTCAATTGAAATTGGGCTGTTACCTCTTCTATGTTGAATGTTGAGTGACTGAGGGCAATGTATCCATGCCAAGCATCAACCTTCAAATCAGTTTTCCTCTGGAAAGATGATGCCATCTTCAGTGAGTGCACCCCAAATAATTTGAAATTTGGAGACACAGCATCTGTAATACTCATGGAACCCAGGTTAAAGATGATCTTGGGCTGATGCTTAATAGCAAAGTGTGTACAGATTACTGTACTTCAAGTTTTGGAGAGGCTGCAAAATTGGTGCATTTTTTAAAAACTGTGCCAGTAATATCTGCCAACCTTGCCATGGTGTTAGTGTCACACGTGGCTGTTCTTGAATGAACCTTTCCTCATATCTGCAATGCTGCCTACAGGTGACTGGAAGGTGAAGACTTCTATGTGGGGTCACTATTACTGCCAAAGCACTTCCAAATGAGGTGAAGGAGGAAATAATAATAATTTATTGATCCCAAGTGGGAAATCATTTTGTTACAGCAGCAACATTTAAAAACACACTTAGCAATAATACTAAATATAATAATAGTAATAATTAAGTACAGAATAATAATACACAATAATTTACCAATGTACAATACTGTGCAATAATAGTGTATGATATAATAAAACAAAGATTATTGTACTATGTGTGTTCTCCTGTCGCCCAGAGATGAACTGTTGTATACAGTGGCATCAAAAGTTTGGGCACCCCAAGAGATCTGAGCTCTCAGATAACTTTTACCAAGGTCTCAGACCTTAATTAGCTTGTTAGGGCTATGGCTTGTTCACAGTCATCGTTAGGAAAGGCCAGGCGATGCAAATTTCAAAGCTTCATAAATATCCTGACTCCTCAAACCTTGTCCCAACAATCAGCAGCCATGGGCTCCTCTAAGCAGCTGACTAGCACTCTGAAAATTAAAATAAATGATGCCCACAAAGCACGAGAAGACTATAAGAATATAGCAAAGCATTTTCAGGTAGCCGTTTCCTCAGTTTGTAATGTAATTAAGAAATGGCAGTCAACAGGAACGGTGGAGACCAATAAAATTTCCCGAGAGAACTGCTTGTAGGATTGCTGGAAAAGCAAATCAAAACCCCGTTTGACTGCAAAAGACCTTCAGAAAGATTTAGCAGACTCTGGAGTGGTGGTGCACTGTTCTACAGTGCAGCGACACCTGCACAAATATGACCTTCATGGAAGAGTCATCAGAAGAAAACCTTCCCTGCGTCCTCACCACAAAAGTCAGCGTCAGAAGTTTGCAAAGGAACATCTAAACAAACCTGATGCATTCTGGAAACAAGTCCTGTGGACTGATGAATTTAACTATATAACCATATAACAATTACAGAACAGAAAGAGGCCATCTCGGCCCTTCTAGTCCATGCCGAACTCTTACTCTCACCTAGTCCCACCGACCTGCACTCAGCCCATAACCCTCCATTCCTTTCCTGTCCATATACCTATCCAATTTAACTTTAAATGACAACATCGAACCCGCCTCAACCACTTCTGCTGGAAGCTCGTTCCACACAGCTACCACTCTCTGAGTAAAGAAGTTCCCCCTCATGTTACCCCTAAACTGTTGCCCTTTAACTCTCAACTCATGTCCTCTTGTTTGAATCTCCCCCATTCTCAATGGAAAAAGCCTATCCACGTCAACTCTATCAATCCCCCTCATAATTTTAAACACCTCTATCAAGTCAACCTTCTACACTCCAAAGAATAAAGACCTAACTTGTTCAACCTTTCTCTGTAACTTAGGAGATGAAACCCAGGGCAACATTTTAGTAAACCTCCTCTGTACTCTCTCAATTTTATTGACATCTTTCCTATAATTCGGTGACCAGAACTGTACACAACTCCAAATTTGGCATTACCAATGCCTTATACAATTTCAACATTACATCCCAACTCCTATACTCAATGCTCTGATTAATAAAGGCCAGCATACCAAAATCTTTCTTCACCACCCTATCCACATGAGATTCCACCTTCAGGGAACTATGCACCATTATTCCTAGATCCCTCTGTTCTACTGCATTCTTCAATGCTCTACCATTTACCAAGTATGTCCTATTTTGATTAGTCCTACCAAATGTAGCACCTCACATTTTTCAGCATTAAACTCCATCTGCCATCTTTCAGCCCACTCTTCTAACTGGCCTAAACCTCTCTGCAAGCTTTGAAAACCTACTTCATTATCCACAACACCACTTATCTTAGTATCATCTGCATACTTACTAATCCAATTTACCACCCCATCATCCAGATCATTAATATATATGACAAACAACACTGGACCCAGTACAGATCCCTGAGGCACACCACTACACATCTTCCTCTAATCTGACACACAGTTATCCACCACTACTCTCTGGCGTCTCCCATCTAGCCACTGCTGAATCCATTTTACTACTTCGATATTAATGCCTAACGACTGAATCTTCCTAACTAACCTTCCGTGTGGAACCTTGTCAAAGGCCTTGTCCATATAGACAACATCCACCGCTTTACTCTTGTCAACTTTCTTAGTAACCTCATCAAAAAATTCAGTAAGATTTGTCAAACGTGACCTTCCACGCACAAATCCATGCTGACTGTTCCTAATCAGACCCTGTCTATCCAGATAATTATATATACCATCTCTAAGAATACTTTCCATCAATTTACCCACCACTGACGTCAAACTCACAGGCCGATAATTGCTAGGTTTACTCTTAGAACCCTTTTTAAACAATGGAACCACATGAGCAATACGCCAAACCTCCGGCACCATCCCCGTTTCTAATGACATTTGAAATATTTCTGTCAGTGCCCCTGCTATTTCCACACTAACTTCCCTCAAGGTTCCAGGGAATATCTTGTCTGGACCCAGAGACTTATCCACCTATATTCCTTAAAAGCGCCAGTACTTCCTCTTCTTTAATCGTCATACTTTCCATAACTACTCTTCTTGTTTCCTTTACCTTACACAATTCAATATCCTTCTCCTTAGTGAATACCGAAAAGAAATTGTTCAAAATCTCCCCCATCTCTTTTGGCTCCGCACATAGCCGTCCACTCTGATTCTCTAAGGGACCAATTTTATCCCTCATTATCCTTTTGCTATTAATATAACTGTAGAAACCCTTTGGATTTATTTTCCCCTTACTTGCCAAAGCAGCCTCGTATCTTCTTTTAGCTTTTCTATTTTCTTTCTTAAGATTCTTTTTACATTCTTTATATTCCTCAAGCACCTCATTAACTCCAAGTTGCATATATTTATTGAAGATCCCTCTCTTTTTCCAAACCAAGTTTCCAATATCCCTTGAAAACCATGTCTCTCTCAAACCCTTTCCTTTTGTCTATATGGAACATAAGGATCCTGCACCCTCAAAATTTCACCTTTAAATTACCTCCATTTCTCTATTACATCCTTCCCATAAAACAAATTGTCCCAATCCACTCCTTCTAAATTCTTTCGCATCTCCTCAAAGTTAGCCTTTCTCCAATCAAAAATCTCAATCCTAAATCCAGTCCTATCCTCCTCCATAATTATATTGAAGCTAATGGTATTGTGATCACAGGACCCGGACTGCTCCCCAACACATACCTCCGTCATCAGCCCTATCTCATTCCCTAACAGGAGACCCAACAATGCCCCTTCTCTAGTTGGTAGCTCTATGTATTGCTCCAAAAAACTATCTTCCACACATTTGGCAAACTCCAAACCATCCAGCCCTTTTACAGAATGGGCTTCCCAGTCTATGTGTGGAAAATTAAAATCTCCCACAATTTGAAATAGAACTTTTTGGCCGCGATGAGCAAAGATATGTTTGGAGAAAAAAGGGTGCAGAATTTCATGAAAAGAACACCTCTCCAACTATTAAGCACGTGGGTGGATCGATCATGCTTTGGGCTTGTGTTGCAGCCAGTGGCACGGGGAACATTTCACTGGTAGAGTGAAGAATGAATTCAATTAAATACTAGCAAATTCTGGTAGCAAACATCACACCGTCTGTAAAACAGCCGAAGATGAAAAGAGCAAACACGAGGAAGTCTGCAGATGCTGGAAATTCAAGCAACACACGTCAAAGTTGCTGATGAACACAGCAGGCCAGGCAGCATCTCTAGGAAGAAGTACAGTCGACGTTTCGGGCCGAGACCCTTTGTCAGGACTGAAGAGGGAAGGGGCAGAGGCCCTATAAAGAGGGTGGGGGGAGGGTGGGAAGGAGAAGGCTGGTAGGTTCCAGGTGAAAAACCAGTAAGGGGAAAGATAAAGGGGTGGGGGAGGGGAGGCAGGGAGGAGATAGGCAGGAAAGGTGAAGAAGGAATAGGGGAAAGCACAATGGGTAGTAGAAGGAGGCGGAACCATGAAGGAGGTGATAGGCAGCTGGGGGAGGGGGCAGAGTGAAATAGGGATAGGGGAAGGGAGGGGGGAGGGAATTACTGGAAGTTGGAGAATTCTATGTTCATACCAAGGGGCTGGAGACTACCTAAGCAGTATATGAGGTGTTGCTCCTCCAAGCTGAGTTTAGCCTCATCATGGCAGTAGAGGAGGCCATGTATGGACATATCTGAATGGGAATGGGAAGCAGAGTTGAAGTGGGTGGCAACCGGGAGATCCTGTCTGTTGTGGCGGACGGAGCGGAGGTGCTCCACGAAGCGGTCCCCCAATCTGCGTCGGGTTTCACCAATGCAGAGGAGGCCGCACCAGGAGCACCGGATGCAATAGATGACCCCAACAGACTCACAAGTGAAGTGTTGCCTCACTTGGAAGGAGTGTTTGGGGCCCTGAATGGTGGCAAGAGAGGAGGTGTAGGGACAGGTGTAGCACTTACGCTTACAGGGATAAGTGCCGGGTGGGAGATCCGTTGGGAGGGATGTGTGGATCAGGGAGTCGTGGAGGGACCGATCCTTGCGGAAAGTGGAGTCGCCTTCTTGGGTACAGGAACCAAGCAAGATGCCTTCCATAACACCGGTATCTTTTCGTGACTCAAACTCAAGATTGTAAAGGTGCTACAAAATACCAGACTGCTGGCTCGCACAGGTCTTCAAACCCTGGGCTGATACCGTCTGGTCTCGCAGCTTTGCCTTGATGTAGTCTCTCCAGCTGTCTCTTACCCTCACTTGCAATCACAGTCAGGTGGGGGAGGGTTGTCATCCCCATGGAGGCAGGATACTCCAAAGTTGGGGAATTGGGAACACAAGCACTCACCAGAGGGAGGGAAGGGTAGACAGAGAAGGTTTGGGGGCAGGGAGGGTGTGTGGTCTGGGCAAGTGGGGGAGGGGACAACAGGAGGTCCTGTGCTGAACCTGTTGAAAAACAAGTTCAATTCATTGGCCCTATCCAGGCAGCCCTCGATCTTCCTTTCCTTAACCTTGAAGCCATTGATCTACTCCATGCCTGAACGCACGTCTCTTATGCTATTCTGCTGGAGCTTGTACCCCAGCTTCCTCTTTGCACTCCCTCAGTTTTACCTCAGTTCACTCTGTACTCGCCTCAGTGCTTGTCTGCCTCCAGACCTCAAGACTTTCTTCTTCATATTCAAAAGTTCTTTCAGGTCACTGGTAATCCAGGGCTTGTTGTTGTGGAAGCAGCGTACAGTCTGTGGTGTTCTCACAGAATTTGATATAGTCTGTGATACAATCAGTCATTTTGTTAATGTCCTCCCTGTGTGGCTCACATAACACTTCCCAGTCCGTCCTCTCAGAGCATTCTTGCAGTGTCTCAGTAACATCCTGAGTCCACCTGCTTACAATCCTTGTTGACCCAGGCTGCCCCTGGACAAGAGGCACGTACCTGGGTTGGCAGGACCAAGTTGCGATCGGATCTGCTGTGTAGGGCAGCTGACAAATTGACAAAAACTGCATTGCTGCCTCATGAGAAACATGATTAAAATCCCCAGTAACACCCACAAAAGCATTGGGATATTGAGTTTGCATTCTAGCAAGATCTCACCCACGGTCCAAGGTAAGTCAGGGCCAGCCTCTCCAGCACCTTCATCACAAGATGTGAGGGCAATTGGCCTCGGTCAAAAGAATAGCATCGCACACTACATTCGCGTCAGCCGATAGGTAAATGTAAATGACAACTAAAACTGCGGTTCAGAATTCCCAAGGCACATAATATAGTCATATCCTAACGGCTAAGAGCTCAATTCTGGTCCACCTAACCGTTCTTTTAACCATATAACAATTACAGCACGGAAACAGGCCATCTCGGCCCTTCTAGTCCGTCCGTGTTTTACAGTAACATGCCCAGGATTACACCACCTTTCATTCACAAACACTGCAATCCCTCCTCCCTTCTTCTTACCACTCAGTGTAATGATCAAATCTGGGAATAAACTGAGAATATTCAGAAACAAAGTTCCTCACAAGAACCTTGTGCATTTGTTAGCTCCTGATCACCACCTCCACTGTCTTTCTTGATCTTCCTTATCTAGATACAACATTGTAGCAATGACTACAGCATATCTTCTTTGCAGCTCCCATCCAAACGCCACCTTGCCAATATTACCTAACGAGCATTGCAAGCAGGAAGATCCAACCTGGCAAAGTTGGCATGCATTCACATGCTTAGTCAAGCAGCCATCGCCTTCTACATCAGAGAATAGTCACAGTCTTCGTAACATTACAGCAAAGAATCCCAGCTCATCCAATTTGAATGTGAAGCCAATCACAGATGAGTCACTATAGAAAATCTGGTTTTAATATTATTCACTGCAGAGTCATAAGGAAATCCTGTGGCGGAGAAAAATGTAAATTGCACACACTCATGAACTTTATCTTCAAAAACTAAGCATCCAGTTGGTGCAAAGGGAAAACTGATGAAATGTGACCAATAGAGCTCATTGTACATGAAGGAAAATGTGCCGTGTATTGTCAGATATAACCAGGGAGCCAATGAGGTGTGAAACATTCACCTTTCTCAGTCTTCTCCACTTTAATCCACAATAAGCAACATAAACTGATGCATCAAACAGTACACACCTGGAACATGAAAAGACAAAACAAAATATCCCATTCAGATTGATGAATCTCTTTGCTATTCTGAATGAAGTCTTCTGGTCCAGAGGACTTAGTTCAGAGAAGGAGGGCAATTCAGCCCCATAGCTTGTTGTGCTATTCGTGTATTGTATCACCATATTTTTGGCTTGACTCCATTTCCCTTAATAATCTTTTTCAATCTGCCTTGTAGTTTTTATTCAACTACAACAGCACGCATGGCGACGATTCCATTGTCTTTTGTACGGCGATGAGACTCTTGTCAATACTTTGACCTGTTTGTCTCTAACCTTTAAGAACTACTAAAATTGGCTTCTTTAAATCCTTAAACATAACCAAGCACACAAAAGTTAATTCAGGCTTCAGGCAATTATGTAAAATTGGTAAGATCCATTCAGTCACCTAAAATGCAGTTAAATCAATTGATAGTGTCTATTTTACACCAGCATCAAGTGTAAATTAATCCCCACATTCCAAACATATGTATTCCTAATGAATTTCCCTACATCATTAACTTTGACAACCATCTGCCACCCTAAAAAAAAGAGCATTTTCAACTAATCTCAACCTTTTGAGATTCAATGTCAACATCATGACCTTCAATTGGTTAATTGGGCATTGGTGCTTTTATCTTATTATCCGAAAGAGCAGTTAAAAGAAAACTAAACAACCACTCACTTGATTATTGAATGCATCTGGGGCAAGCTTCTTGTAAATAGGTGCCAATAAACTAGCTAGGTTTTGCAGATTTGCTTCCAGCTTCTCCTCCTGAAAGGAAAGGCAACAAATTAAACAACTGGAAGATTTAAAGGTCAGCACTTTAGGAAAATACTGCACTCCCATGGGAAGCAACGGGTATTTACAGTTTGCTAAGTTATATTATGCAGCAAATTACACCACTAGAATGCTTCTTGTTTCATGGTTGAAGAATTAAAACTGATAAATTAATCTAGTAAAATGCTTTCCATTATCAGAACTATCAGTAAGATGGTCTTCAGAAGACAAGAGAGTTTTGCAAAAATGCATGAACAAGAAAATGATCACCTCAAGCACTGGAACTCTCCAGAGTGGGATTCAGCTGCTATAACTTCTAACTAGATTTTTAAAGAAATATAAATCTGGAGCCAGAGTTGATTTCTACCATGAAGCTTTGAATGTTTTCTCTCTTTGTGCCTTATCTGCTCATCAGCACAAACTGTGGACAAACGAAACATGCTTCTTTTTCAACCCCATAAAGCTGTGTTCATCACTTGCTGCAATACTCCGCTGGTGAGCAAGGCATAGTGCCTGCATCTGCAAAGGCAGAATTCACCAAAATTCTGGTCTCCACGTGTCACTATCAGAAGAACCCTTACAGAATGATCAACTAACTGTAGTGAGGATGCACACCGAGTGACCACCCACCTCTTTGGGATCATCGCCAAGCAGCTTGAATTTCCTGGGGGCTTTACTTCTGGCAAACTTACACCCGTTGTAGTACATACTCCAGGAGCAGCCAAAGGAAAACGAGGCTCCACAAGTATCTTGATCCAGCCCTTGGCAAGCACATGTTCGTCTGCATGGAAAGGTCAGAGTTAATCTTGTTCCCTTTGCATTTGACTTCATATTTTAAAATGCTAACATTACATACCAACTGTAATAAGTTCTGTATTAAGACTGACACCTGGTCAATATCCTATCTAACATCCTTTGTGGGTGTGCTTCACATGAACTAGATCACCTTCTCTTATTGAACACACCAAACTTGCATCCTCAGGAAAGCACTTCACTGTCATTCAATACCAGGTTCTCATGGATTATTAATAACAGCCTTACTTACATCACACACATCCAGAGTGAATAATTTAAACACGGCCTACCTGGGTAACCATTAACTGAATGTGCCAAAAACTTGTAGAGTATGACCAAGACCTTCAATTTGAATGTTTTTCCAACTGATTCCACAACACCAGATCATGAGGAGTGGCACATCTGATCCACCAGCTGCCTTTTCTACATAGTACACATTGCACTGTGTTCTGACCATGAATATTCACATGTCCCGTTTGCTGAACAGGAGGCCTGACCCCTCAGAACATGCACTGAAAACTTAGACAATGTCACCTGAGATGTAATCTCAGGCCACAGGAAGCTATATGAACATCACTGCTCTTATTATAAAGTACAGGAGGCTAGCTTCAAGCTGCAACCAAATTGGATGCCTAAAATATTCATGAATTGATGTTTGCTTATTTCTTATCTTCCTCTCTGCTTCTGCAGAGTTGAATCACTCAGTTTCTTGGGTTTTTGAGAAAAGTTGGTAATTTATTCCTAAGGATAGGACTTATCCAAGCAAACTCTCTCTCATCCTTAGGATGTTGCAGCATGTCATTAGTTCCAGGATATCTTTTGAAAGTGGCTAACTTGGCTTCCTTATATGTTTCGAGGATATGGTGATCACAAAAAAGGCTGGTATTTACTGCCCCATCACTAATTACTCTCAAGTAGAGGCACTTTTTTGTAGCCATTGACCAGTACGAAGGGAAGAACTCTTTCGTCATTCTTTTATTAATGTCATGCAATCTTTGAGCCAAATAACAGTAAAGTGCTCCCTGCCAGAGGAAGGGGTGATGAGTTTTGCTGGCAGGTACAAGTTGGTTGGCTTTGTATTGGGAGGTCTTCTGTAAACATGACAGAAGTGTTTTATGTATCCTTGGACCTGTCTGTTAGAAACTTGTAAAGCTTTAACCTGTGCTTATCAGTTAATTGTAGAATCCCAACATTTAGACTACATTCCTGAATACCTTAATGGACCTTGGACATCATGATAATTGCACCCTTATCTGCAAGATGTTAATCTACTTTCAAAATCCAAATTACAAGAATTGAAAGTTAGTAACATTTTCACATTGAAGATTTCCTATATAAGTTATAGGCTGAGACTTCTGTTTACTCAAACACCCTCAAATGTATTTTTCTTTCAGGAGATTTAAATGCTGAAACTCCCCGTGGTGTAATCATAATTTTGGAGATGAGCTCCATGTTATAGTCAACAATTAAGTTAATAGGTTCCCTTTTCAAAATGTTAAATTCAGTAGGTTAATCTTTACCCTCCCAACACAGGAACAGTTCTGCCTGCAGAAAAATATCATATATAAAGTCTATGTGACCCCCTAATTTTAAAAGTAAACTTGTTCATTTCACAAAACCTCCCTGATTAAAATGCAACTGAACTTTTAAATGAGACGGAGACCTTGAAAGGCTGCTCCTGTTAGTGCTAGAAAGATGGCGTGCACATCAGCCTGATATTTCAACCTGACATTCTCGTGTTAGGCTTACTGAGTGTTGGGAAACAGGCCTGGTTTTATACAGCAAGACTGTAATTATTTTCTTTAATCCTTAATTCCCAGAAATGTAATAGTTGAAAATCAAATCCAACCAGAGGGATCCTGGGACAATGTTAATAGGAAAATGGCTGAGTATTGTTTCTTTGGGGGGGGAAAGGAGGCTTTGGCCCTTTCCATCAGAGCTCACAGCCTCTTTTGCATTTATAAGGGCTCTGACCTCCCATTCTGATGAGCAAAGTGACTCTGCCCTTAAAATTTGGCAGATGACAGGTGGGGGGGGGGTGCGGAATTAACATTCTTGATATCAATGGAAAAACTCGGAAATTCAGGCCTCACAGTTTGTAACCTATTGATGCATTTCAAGGAGTACGTGTACATTGTTGTTAATTGTGGATCAGATCAGTAAAGAAACTTGATTACTGTTTTTTTTCTTAAATATGCTTATTGAAAGGATCAATCTGTCTCAAATGCTCAGACTCTTAAAGATATTTTAACTATTTTTTTGTTGAGTGTTCTGATAAGGTAATCACCTCCAGCACTGGAAGAACAGGCAAAAATGACAGGTGTCTTCTCTCAGGCAAACTGAGGACAGTTTTATAGGAGACTGTTACGTATAACATATGCAAGGCAAACATCTTATAACATAGGTGTTCCCGTCATAGAACTCTGAATAGATAAATCTCGTGGTTATCAGCCAACAGAATTAATAACATGAAAGTTGTATGCTGCTGAATTGTCAATATGCAGCCATATCACAGATTTCTGGTTCTAGACCATATCAATAGAATATACAGTCGGCCCTCCTTATCCACGAGTTCCACATGTGCGAATTCAACCAACCACGAATCAAGAAAAACCGGAAGTGCTCTTCCAGCACTTGTTATTTGAACATGTACAGACTTTTTTTTCGTGTCATTATTCCCTAAACAATGCAGTATAACAACTATTTTACATAGCATCTACATTGTATTAGGTATTATAAGTAATCTAGAGATGATTTAAAGTATACGGGAGGATGTGCGTAGGTTATCGTGGATCGGGATCGAAAAAAGTTCTCTAAGTCAGAACAGGTACATCTGGTATTACTTAGTGTCAATTAAACATTTGTCTTAGTGTATAGTATATATTTTACTTTTCTATGCATTTAAAACACTTAAGAAACATATGTTTCAACGCCGGGCTCAGGAACGGAAATTCCCGAGTTCGATCCAGTAATAGACCGCTCCCAAGTGCTTTTCATCCGTGCCGGGTTGATGTGAAGGATCAAAAACCCAACCCAATAATGAAACCACTGCATTGCTTAGTAATAATTGTAGCTTTCATCGGGGAAGGGCCTTTCTCACTTTGTCCTTTAAAATTGTTCCAATCATTGACCGACTATAGCCTAATGCTTTTCCAATGACCGATGGTGTTTCACCTCTTTCCGATTGCTTTATTATTTCCACTCTATTTTAAATCATGATAGTGATTATTTTCGTGAACAGAAACACTGCGGATTCAGAGCTCCGCCGCCGGGTCCTAATGTCCACCGCACTGAGACAGGTTAAATAAGGTCCAGGGTTCTGTTGGGTCCTAAGGTTCACTGCATTTAGACAGGTTGAATAACGGACTTGACCATCCGCGTTTTTTGGTATCCGAGAGGGGTCCCGGAACCAATCCCTCGCGGATAAGGAGGGCCAACTGTACGCTACATTCCACAAGAGAAGAGATCTAGAGCTGGGGACAAGGTTCAAGTGCACTCAATTTGGAAATCCAAAAGCCTAAACATATACAAAGTCAAATAATTTAGATCCTCTCTCCACCTTTTATGATTTTGCTCTCCGGTCTCTCTGTTTCCCTCTTTCCCCATCAACTTTCTTTCACAACTGCCACTCTACTATTATGCTTCACTTCCAAGTCCTTCTCTACATCATTCCTGCATTCTTCCAACTCTTCCCATTTTGCATCTTCCTCATCATTCCCTTGTACAACCCACTTTCTAATCTTTTTCTCTTTCTCATTTCGTCCATGAAATTTGCATCATCGGGGGGGACTTCCGGGTCATCAAGGGAATGGCGGCGTAAGGAAAAGGTCTCTTGACAAAAGAGAAGGTAAACTGCCCCAAAATCGAATTTAGACAAATACTTAATATTGCATAACTATATTAATAAAAGGGGCAAGGATGATGTCTAAGAACAAGATTAAAAAGTCCGCTCCAAAGGCTGATAAACATAAAGAGACGCGGCAAGGCGACGGGCCTAGCTCCCCCACGGCAAGCCAGGACGGAGATAATGAGGGGGAATCGGTGACTCTGTCTTTGATTCTCGGAGAGATTCGCGAGTTCCGACAAGATAACAGCAAACAGCTGGAAGATATTAAAGGAGAAATAGTAAAAACTAACTCGCGGATAGATGAAGCCGAAGCGAGGATTGTTGGAATTGAAGAGAAGCTACAAAACGCCGAGGAAGTGATTGCAGAAATGCTGAAGCTGCAAGAGCAGCTCCAGTGGAAACTAATAGATCAAGAAGGCTGCTCAAGAAGGAAAAATGTGAGGATTTACGGAGTTCCCGAAGGAACCGAAGGTAAACCCGGATTGATGATTCCCTTCGTGGAGAAGCTGCTTAGAGAGAACCTTGATATACCGGCCGCAAAAGACCTACAGATAGAAAGGGCTCACCACGCGTTGGCACCACAGCCCCCGGCAGGCACCCAGCCCAGATCGATTCTGGTCAGATTTCTCAGTTACAGAACGAAGGAAGAGGTGCTTAAAAGGGCATGGCAAAATAAAGGTTTCATGTGGAACAACTGCAAAATCAGTTTAGACCACGACTACGCACCGGGGATTCTTGCCAGACAGAAGGAATATACGGAAACACGGAGAGTCCTGAAGGAAAACAACATCAGATTCCAGACCCTGTATCCAGCTCGGCTGAGAGTCTTTTACGACCAAGGGACAAAAACTTACGCTACCGCGGAGGAGGCAACGTTGGACCTGGCGGACCGGGGACTACCTATTAAAGTTATCACCCAACCGGAGTCGCTGCTGGAGAGGATTCGGCAGAAGTCGTGGCAGTTAGTGGGGCGAGGACGCTCCACTCGAACCAGAGTGTCAAACTACAAGGAAAAGCTGCAAATATTCAGACACGAATGTACAGAGAATACAGATTAATTAAGAGAAATGACTGAAAAGAGTAAATCGGACTTAAAGGTAAAATGAAAACTGGTAACTGAAAATAAACTAGGCGGAATAACTTGAATGATAGCAATTTGGTCGAGACATAAATAGGAGAAAATTCTCTATGATTATTCAAACTGCTGAGGGCCCTCTAACACAGGGTGAAGATAGAGGTTATCCCTCTGAACTGAGACAGGTCAGTGCTCAGGCCTCACTGTGGGAAGTCGGGGAAAATTTTCAAATGTTACACATTCAAAAATGTCTAGGGTGTGGTTATATGTCTTGGTTTACTGTTGAGAAGGGATTGCTTACTGTTTGGTTAGAAAAGGAGAGTGTTTTTTTTCTACTAGAGAAAAATGCAAACTGAATTGGTAAAAATAATTTCCTATAATGTTAATGGGGTTTCGAATCCAATTAAAAGAAATAAGATTATGTCTAAATTGAAAAAAGAGAGGGCACAAATAGCTTTCCTCCAGGAAACACATATGAGCCAATCTGAACATGGAAAATTAAGAAGAATGGGCTTTAAGCATGTATTTTATTCATCATATAAATTGAGTCACAAAAGAGGGGTAGCTGCTTTAATATCAAGTACTCTTAATTATGAACATATTTCAGAGACTAAAGACAAAGATGGACGGTTTGTAAAAATCACAGGAAGAATAGAAGGTACAGAAATAACATTGCTGAATGTTTATGCTCCTCCTGGTTGTGAATGGTCATTTTATAGACACATTTTTGACCTAATGGTCAGTTCTCAAGGGGTAGTAATTTGTGGAGGGGATTTTAATATCAGATTAAATCCTGTATTAGATTCTTTCAAGAATAGTTACTCAGAATAAACCTCTGACTCGGAAAATGAATTCATTGATGGAGGAGTTGGGAATTATAGATGTCTGGAAGGAATTACATCCTACTAGTAAAGATTATACACATTACTCTTTCCCTCATTCAGCCTATTCAAGGATAGACTATTTCCTTATCTTTAATACAGATAGACTCAGAATAAAAAACTGTAATATTGCAACAATTGATCTGTCGGATCATAGCCCAGTCTCTATGTCTCTAATCCTGGAAAGGAAAATGAGGAAAACACTATGGAGGCTAAACTCACATATACTCAATAACCCAAAAGTAATGGAGAGATTGAGGGGAGAAATCAAAGAATATCTAGACCTTAATGACACGGGAGAAACATCACCAGTGATCTTATGGGATACATTGAAAGCTGTACTGAGAGGGAAAATTATTTCCATTACCACTCACATGAAAAAAATCAATGCACAAAAATTAGCAGACCTTCAAGGAAAATTAAAACAACTTCAAGTTGTAGATAGCAACAAAAGTAATTCAAATTGAAAACAGGAAATTAGGAAATTGCAAAGTGAAATTGACGATATTTATACGTTGGAAACTCAAAGAAATTTTCTTTACCTGAGACAAAAGAATTATGAAGTAGGAGGTAAATCAGCTAGATTATTAGCATATAAATTACGAAAACAACAAGCAGACAATACAATTCATAAAATAAAGAATCCAAAGACAAAGCTTGTGGAGAGTACAATAGGGAAAATTCAAGAGAGTTTTGAAACATATTATCGAGAGCTGTACTCCCAACCCCGGGCCCCCATTGAGCCCTATATAGACAGTGTATTGAATTTTTTAGATCTACCTAAACTTACAGATTTACAAAATGAAAGTTTATTAGAACCAGTAACTGGCAAAGAACTGAACGTGGCCATCTCTAGGTTAAAGGCTGGGAAGTCCCCGGGTTCTGATGGGTTTACCTCAGAGTGGTACAAGTCCCTGAAGACACAGTTAGCCCCATTACTACTTAACACCTTTAAT
The DNA here is from genome assembly GCF_963921235.1 of Mobula hypostoma. NCBI lineage: Eukaryota > Metazoa > Chordata > Chondrichthyes > Myliobatiformes > Myliobatidae > Mobula > Mobula hypostoma. The sequence goes on along the minus strand of NC_086112.1, from coordinate 70,694,912 downwards.
TGGATCTTGCAGAGAGGAGAAACTCCACCTTCCTGGAGAGAAGCGATTATTTCAGTTATTCCTAAAGAGGGTAAAGATAAACTAGAATGTGGCAATTATCGGCCAATTAGTGTTCTTAATTTAGATTACAAACTATTTACATCTATATTTGTGTGCAGATTGGAAAAGCTTTTACCTGGCCTAATCCATTTAGACCAGACTGGATTTATTCAACAAAGACAAACACAGGACAACATAGGGAGAACTCTGCACATATTAGAATAGGTTAATAAGAACGAGAGAGAATCTAATAAGAATGGTAGTAGGATTGGACGCTGAGAAAGCTTTTGATTCAGTTAGTTGGGCATTCCTATACAGAGTGTTAGGAAGATTCGGCTTTCAAGAAAAGTTTATTAAAGTAATTCAGACTCTATATGACAGCCCTACAGCCTGAATTAAGATAAATGGGGACCTCTCTGACCCCTTCATCTTAGAGAGAGGCACTAGACAGGGATGCCCAATTTCTCCTCTCCTTTTTGCGCTATATATTGAACCGCTTGCCCGACTAATAAGTCAGAGCAAAATCGTAAAAGGTATCAAGGTGGCAGGGATTGAACAGAAAGTGGCGTTATTCGCAGATGATGTTTTGGTCTATCTGAGTGAACCAGAAAAATCATTTATAGGATTGTTTACACTGTTGGATGACTTTGGGAAAATATCAGGTTATAAAATAAATGTAAAGAAAACACAGGTTATGTCCCTAAATTATACACCATCCAAAAAATTGCAGGATACATACGATCTTAAGTGGGAAGCTAAATCATTAAAATATTTAGGAATAACCCTGCCGAAGGATCTTTCAACACTGTCACAGGTAAATTATGGGCCATTAATCTCAGAGATAAAAGCAGATATGCATAGATGGAATCTTATCCCCTTTTTAGGTTTAAATTCAAGGATAAATACTATAAAAATGAATATTCTTCCTCGGTTATTGTATCTTTTCTGTACTTTACCGGTGGAGGTGGATGATAATCAATTCAGGGAATGGGACAAATGGATTTCCCGCTTCATTTGGCAAGGAAAGAAACCTAGAATTCGATATAACACCTTACAGTTAGGGAAGGAGGAGGTATGGTTCTTCCTTGCCTGAGAAATTATTTTTATGCCTCACAGATAACCCCTCTGTTATATTGGTGTAATAGGGAATATAAGGCTAGATGGAAAGAAATAGAATTTGGATTAGTTGACAGTTTTCCTCGACAGGCCTCAATAGCTGACAAAGGATTGATGGCCCAGTTGGAAAAATTTAAAAACAGTTGGATAAATCTTACATTAAAAGTATGGCAGAAGGTGGTTAATTCATGTGGAATTAATAACATGTTAAAACTCTTTAAATGGTGTGCATATGATACCGAATTCCTTCCCAACAGAGGAGATAAAAGATTTGAGCTATGGATAAAGAAAGGTCTTACAACCTACCTCTCATTTATAGATAAAAGAGTATTACAAAGTTTCCAAATCCTGCAGGACAAACATGGCCTAGAACATAATGACTTTTTTAGGTACCTTCAAGTACGAAACTATGTTAACCAGAGTTGTAGATATACAGACCTATCAACAGCAGAATTAGAATTTTTCAAGATTCTGAATTCGGCTTGCAGTTCAATACCTAGTAAATCAGTTTCTCGAGTATATAATGCACTCTCCCATGCTAAAAATGTAAATACACTGTATATTAAAGAGAAGTGGGAGAAAGAAGCGGGGTTGGTACTTTCAGAGGAGGCTTGGGGGAAAATCTGCAGCTTTCAATGGTCCTCGACTAATTCTTTGACTTGGAGAGAACATTGTTGGAAAAACATTATAAGATACTTCAAGACCCCATATCAGGAAAAATATAAAGATACAAACGTGACGTGTTGGAGAAGGTGCGGCTCCAAGGAGGCAAATAATTCTCATATTTTCTGGGATTGCCCTAAATTAAGTCTATATTGGGAAGGTATCCATAGAACATTAGTTAAGGTACTTAGGTCCCAGATACCTCTGAACTTTGAGACGCTCTATTTGGGGCATGTATTGTTTCTTGAACAGAAGGAAGATATAAAGTTGCTGCAGGCCCTCTTAGCGGCAAGTAAGAAATCAATCACTAGAAAGTGGCTAAATCCAATACCACCTACATTAGAAGATTGGCATGAAATTATCTTGGAAATATTTAAAATGGAAAAGTTGACTTACTCCCTGAGAATTTAAAAAGAAAAATTTTATCAAATCTGGAATAAGTGGATTGAATATATAACCCCAATGCGAGCAGACTTTAGATGACTCTCCTAATGATTTATACTGCTCTTCTCATCAACACAGTAATATTGCTAACGTAAGCACCCCTAGTCTAAATGTCTTTTTTTTTGTTTTCTTTTGGAAAATAGAGAATTAACACAAGTAAAGGGAAAGATTTGGGAAAGGGATAAAAAATGAAAAATTAAGTAAATAAGTACATAGGGATTGGATAATTATGTCTGCGGGCAGGAACAAGCATGAACAAATTAGGATATAAACACCTACAATGGTTGTTACATAGGCTTATATACAACATTTTGGACCAGTGGAAATGGTCCAGAAGAGTTATATGGAAACTATTATTACAATTTTTCTTAACAACTAATACCATTACTTAGCCTAATAGATTAGAATTACCACAGTACATAATTATCTATTTAAGTGTCTAATTTCCTTTTATATCATCTCAATGTGTACTTAAGAATGTATAAATAATTATAGTTTTATACATATAAAAAAAATGGAAAAGGTTATATGTGTGAAAAAAGTACATGATATTTGTGAATTCCTTATCCAAATAAAAATAAAATTAAAAAAAAAAGAAATTTGCATCATCTTCTGTCACCTCTTGAAGAAAAGGCAAAAGAATCCTTTACCCTTTCTATGAACTAGATTTCAAAGCCAATTCAGGAGTGGTGTATGAAATCCTGAGTTAGACTGAGCAAAAGGTACCTATCAGGGAAGATTGAGATTCTTGCCTGTTGCAGATTCACTTAAGGACTAAAGATGAACTCTTGTCAACTTAGGACTATTTTTTTGACCCTGGGTGGGGTAAAGCAACCGTTGCACTGAATATGATACAAGTGCTCATCCTTGAACAATCCTGTATATATCATAAGATCACAAGTCATAGGAGCAGAATTAGGCCATTTAGCGCATGAAATCTGCTCTGAAATTCCAACATGGCTGATCTATTATCCCTCTCAACCCTATTCTCCTGCCTTCTTCTGGTAACCTTTGAAACCCTAACACCCTCCACTTTAAATATACTCAATGACTTGCCAGAAGAAGGCAGGAGAATAGGGTTGAGAGGGATAATAGATCAGCCATGTTGGAATTCCAGAGCAGATTTGATGCGCTAAATGGCCTAATTCTGCTCCACAGCTGTCCGTGGCAATGAATTCCACAGTTTCACCACCCTCTGGCTAAAGAAACTCCTTCTCATCTATATTCTAAAGGGACATCCTTGTATTCTGAGGCGGTGCCCCCAGTCCTTGACCCCAACATTATAGGAAACATCCTCTCTACCTATCTAGGCCTTTCAATATTCGATAGGTTTCAATGAGATCCCCACCACCCCACCTTATTCCTCTAAAGCCCAGCAAATACAAGCCCAGAGCTGTCATTCCTGGGATCATTCTCGTGAATCTCCTTTTGTGTGAGTTACAGAGAACTATGCTCCTATGGGATGTGTTGAATGATATCAACCAAACGATTAAAAGCCTGCAATTTATGTTCAGGGTGAGACAAGGGCCAAAGTTATGTCAGTCCTGACTACATTAATTGAAAATAATATGAATCCATGGGCCATTGATTTTCCATCCTATTGCTCTTGCTGACAGTGAATTACTACAGTCTCCACAACATTCGGGGAAGTACCAAGCTTTACATTACGTGTAATTAAAGAGTGACCCTTTATACAAAGATTACATCCACAATTCTGCCATCCATTTGCACCACATGTAGGAGGAGACAGATTCCGCAAACTAGCAGTAGCAGTGGGCACACTTTGGGACACTGCAATCCCACAATGCACCTTGACAAGAGCACTTCTCCCATTGCAATATAAAATTTAATCCTTCCTTCTGTCATGGTATTGTGTTCAGTGATGCTACATTTGAAACCTTGCCCAAAAGTGCACATGGGTCCTGAAGGTGGAACACTATAGCACTACGAGTCAGTAGAGTGAAAAAGTGGATCTTTACATTCTAAACTTCAAGCTTTTGTAGCAAACCAATGCCACAATTCTTGAAACACATAATGAAGTGCTGTACAATTTATGTTACATTTATTTGTGCTGGGGAATAGAACCCATTCTACACAAGACACTTGGTATCAGCTTCTGAACAGTCAAACAAATGCCCCTCCACTCTTGAATAACACCTTGGGTCCAACTATGAATGCTTTTCATAATGAAACCTGTATTAGGTAGAACTCCTCTTTCCACACTAGACTCAAACAGTCAGCTGATGGAGTAGTCATTCAGCTCATTTCCCAGAGGTAAAAGGATAGCCATCTGGCTCCGCTCTGCTTTGACCCATCTAAAATTAATACAGTGCAGTGAAGATAAACAAGAGACTGAAGAATGCTGTGTTCCTACTCTTCATTTAGTGCACATCTGCGGCTGGTCAGGGCACCATGTCTCCTCAGAGTGTCTGTGAGCTCCACATACAGTCTGTCAGCAAGTGGCAGTGGGATTCCTTCCCACACCAGGATCAGGACAACCAGCACTGCAGTATCGCACGAATGGCCAGCTCGCTCCCGGACCAGGCAGAGCAACTTCTCTTCCACGCAACTTCGGCGAAGCACCTGTCAGCAGCAGAAAGGAACCATGACTGTAAGTTTAAGCAACCACATGCAAACACACTAATCTCATTTTTCTTTTGTTTAGAAACATAACATTCTGTGATCAGGAGGATTCAGTCCTCTGAAACAGTCCCATGTTTAATTAAATCATTACTGATTTGGATCTTAACTCCACCTATACATCTCAATTTTAAGTTCCAATTTCAGTTTCAGTGATCATTCTCTAATGCTATTGGATCAACTGGGCAGCAGTTTCAATTAAGTGTGTAACAGTTAAAGACAAATGTGGGTAAGAGCAAGAGAATGATTTACTACAGTGGGTTTATACACACTTCAGTGTATTCCCTGAAATCTAATAGCAAGTTTCAAATAAAATTGATATACATGTGTAAAGGGATATGTGCAGTGCTTTGGAGAAAGAGTGGGACGCCAGGACTAACCGGATAGCATTTTGAAATTCCAGGGCTGATGGACCTAATGGCTTCTGTGATTCTGTGGATTAATACCTCTTTCCTTTCTACTAAAGATTTAGGAATTATTTCTCTTAATGTTACTGATCAAGTTTTACGTGTATTGTCTTCTTTTGTATGAATAACACATTCCTGGAAAAAAACTATTAATATTTATTCAAGCTGTTAAATTTTAAAAAAACACTCAAGAAGAGGGTGGGATGGAGATACGTCTCTACCAAAAGAGGTAGAAGGCGCCCTTTTCCTCCACTAGCCCGCAGGTTACCCTTGGGCAAGACGTAACACCTGCTAAGCCCATAATCAGGGTCACGGAAAGCCATGGGATCAGGTGCTGAATGGTTGTATGAGCAGCTGGTGCATATCACAAGTCCAGGTTATGCGACCACCAACGACAGGCAGACAGTCTCTGCAGGTTATTGATAATAGCTGGGGTCACCTGTCTTGTAAAGACACTGCCCAGAAGAAGGCAATGGCACTTCTGTAGAAGAATTTGCCAAGAAAAATCATGGTCATGAAAAGATCATGATCGCCTATATTAAAGACATGGTACATAACGAATGAACAATACACCCAAGAGCCAAAGAACGGCTGGGTTAGCTGTAATGGTGCATTCTGCAATTCACTCAGAATGTTCAAATCCAGAGGAGGGCATATCGGGTCAGACCCATACTGAAGTCGAGAGATAGGATAGAAGCAACAGATTCAGGCAAGGCCGGTCTTTCTGGACTGCACAGGTGCAGTAGGTGTCTGCGTCAGAGGCCTAAACTCAGCTGTACCTAAAGCGAGGGTGGGCTCAAGTGGAGCGGTCATTGTTTGAGTGTCTCAGTGATTCAGGCGAGTATTAAGCCTTTGGCTTAACAGGCTTTGGCAAGAGAAGACGGTGGTACATTTAAGAAGAGGCAAGCCTTTTTCTTTTTTAGTATAGTCGGAGGGTAGGTATTGAAGGTGAGAGGGATTAGGTTCAAGGGACATGTGAGGGGTAAGTTTTTTACTCAAAGAGTTGTGGATGCCTGAAGTGCATTTCCTGGTACAGTGGTAGAGGCAAATACATCAGAGGCTTTTAAGAGCTGTTTGGATAGGCACAGGGATGTTACGAAGATGGAAGGATAGGGACATGGTAGGTAGCACTATGGGGTTAGCGCATGGGTGTTTTGGATTTGCTTTTTACCTGTTTTGGCACAGTATGAGGGCCGAATGGCCTGTTCCTGTGCTGTACTCGTCTATGTTCAGGGTAATGGAATACTCATCAAACACTGCGGTGAGTGCAATTTATATTCCAAAGGATTTGGACAGAAATATCTTTGGTTGACGCCAAGTCACTGGATTCAACATCTATACCTTTTCCAGGGACCCAACATGTTTGAAATTGTGGAAAGCGATGAATTACTTCCAAGATGCCCTAACTCTGCTGAAGCTGTGCTACTTCAGTGTGAGATTCAATACTGAAATATGCAGAACAGTATTTGCTGTTCAGAGGTGGAGCGGAGTGATGATGGCGCTGAACAGCAACTCCTTTGCTTGCATCTTTGGAAACAGTTCTATTTCCATCTCTGATATCTTTATTTTTCCCTTTCCGGATTCTTTTGACCTGGAGTTACACACTGACTACGGTTCTTTGTGGGAATGGGACCCACTCTTGGGGTTTCATAATTGGCTGTTGTTGTTCCGCACACCATGGGCTTGGCCTAAGAGTCAGGCTCAGCTCTGGAGGTTTAGGATCAGAGCTTTGGAGGTGGGCGGATCGAAGGTCGGTGTCACGGCAGGAGACCCGCGTATCATCAGGGAAGTTGGAATATCTACGGCTGTGTGTCCAGATCTTTTGGCACAGAGCTCGAAAAAAAAGTGACCTAACGGACTTTTAACATCATAAACCAGTGAGTTGTTTGTTATGTCTCTCCGCTCGCTGGGAAAATGGAGACACCTCCTTCTGCCTCATTAGGGAGAGAGAGAGCCTGTGGTATGTTGAATATCGGGTGAAACACGTAGTATTTGGGGTAACTGCAGGTCTGTGTCTTTGCTCACACTTGAGTGCTCGGGGGCAGGTGCCGATGCTTTTTTTGCTGGTGGGAGGACGGGGGGATTGTTGCTTGCTGCTGCTTACGCGTGGGGGGAGGGAGCTGGGGGAGACTTTGGGGTTCTAACATTTAACTGTCGTTCATTCTTTAGGGCACTCCTCTGTTTTTGTGGATGGCTGTGAAGAAAAAGCATTTCAGGATGTATATTGTATACATTTCTCTGACATTAAATGTACCTTTGAAACCTTTGAAACTCGCCACCGAACATTGGAGTTACTGACCAATAATCTCTCCTGCACTGAAAATTTTACTTTCACTTTTACTTGAGCTCAACCACTCAGAGTCCAATACTTATACCCATCTCATTATCTCACTTTGAGTACGTGATTTGACATTGAATTTAATAGTCTAATTGGTTCTGACTGTGTGCTATTCATGAACAAATTTTCAGAGACACATCGTATTCAGGAGAGAGCACCAGACTTTATATTGCTGGGTGACAGAGACTTGTAAGCAAAAGCCTATGGAAGCCAATTAGAAAGTTTGAGTATAACATACAGGGAAATTATTGATGAAGATTTTTAGGGATAAAATCTACTTGAATCTAGGAGAAGCATAGACTTACTTGCAATAGATAAGATGGCTTTGTGCCAGGGAGGTTAAGATTAAGTTGTCTTGAGGAGGTGACGAAGATGATTGATAGAGTTAGGGCAGTGGATGCTGTACTGTATACTTGGACTTTAGTAAAGCACTGAACAAGGTCCCTCGTGGAAGGCTGATCCATGGAGAGTTGATAGCTTGGATTCAAATCTGGCTTGGGCACGGAAGAAAAAGAGTAGTGGTGCTATTCTGACTGGAATTCTGTGAGCAGTGGTGTGCTGCTCAGATCGCTGCTAGGACCACCACTGTTTGTGAGATATCATTGACTTACTCTGAGATACATCACGGTAACCGGCCATTCAGGCCCAATGAGCCCATGCTGTCTAATTACACCAAAGTGACCAATTAATCTTTGGAATGTAGGAGGAAACCAGAGTACCTAGAAGCCAACACAGAGACAAGGAGAATGTACAAACCCCTTCAGTGATGGAACTGAACCTGAGTCATTGGTGTTATGCTAACACTACCCTGTTGCTCCTAACAAATGCTTTGGATGAAAATGTAAGTCAGTAGAGTTATGAATAGTGAGGAGGGTTGTTAAAGGATTCAGCAGGATATAGAGCAGTTAGAAATTTGAATGGAGATGTAACAGATGGAGTTTAGTCCAGAGACATGTGAGGTGTTGCCCTCTGAGAGGTCAGTGTACTTTCCTCTTTTGAAAGGCAAGTATACAGTAAATAGCAGAATCCTTAGGGACACTGGTTTACAAAAGGATCTTGGGGTGAAAGTCCATAGCTCCCTGAAAGTGCAACACAAGTAGGTAAGAGTGGTAAAGGCAGCATGGTGCCTCATGGTGTCAACTATAAAAGTACAGACAACATCTTGCACTTGTATAAAACTTTAGTTAGACCACACCTGCAGTGCTGTGAGTACTTCTAGTTGCCTCATTATAGTAAGCTGTAGAGGCTTTGGATAGGATGCAGAAAAGATTCACAGCATCAACTTTAAAAAGTTGGATAAACTTGGAATGTTTTCTGAGAAGTGTCAGAGATTAAGAGGCAACCTAACGGAAGTACAGTATGTAAAGTAATGAGAGTTATAGATAAGGTAGACAGTAAGAATCTTCCTCCTCCCCAGGATGAACATGTTGAATACTAGAGGGAATAGCCTTAAGAAGAAAGTTTTAAAAGATTTATGAAGCACACTGTTGGGTGTCTGAATACACTGCCAGTGGAAGTAGGGAAAGCACACGAGATAGCCAAGTTTAAAAGTCACACTGAAGAGTCAGGAAATGGAGGGAAATAAACTAAGTGGAGCAAGAAGAGATTAGTTTGGATTAACATCATGGTCAACACAGAAATCACTGACCGAAGGGCTTGCTTCTGTCCAAATAGAGTTTTATGATCAACAGCACTTGCATTGTATTTTTGTCTTTTCCCAAAAATCCAAATTGATTCTAAACAACCAAGTGCAAATCAATGTAATGGCCATCTTTTTCAGATTGTGGAATAAAATTAAAGCTCACCCATTTTGCAATAGGGCATCCTTGACTGCTTTTTCCCTCCTTGCCAGTGTAAATAATTTTCTCGATTCTTATAGCACTGCCTTTCTTGCTAAACCTGAGAGAAGCAAAAGCATTAACAAGACTATTACTCTCAGTCACAAGACTAAAAACATTATTTAAAAAAACAGCATAACCAGTATTCTCGCAGGCAGGTTTGTTAGAGCTGTTGGGGAGGGTTTAAACTAACCTGGCTGCGGGGTGGGAACTGGAATGAAGGGACTCAGGAAAGGATGGATGGTAAAAAAGTAAAGATAGCGTGTAGTTGGATTGTCAGGAAGGGCAGGCAGGGGACTTAGTTACAGCCACAGGCTGAGTATCAAATCATTAGGGATGCAGAGTCAGAAAGGACAGCAAATACGGTACTCAAGGTGTTGTATCCAAATGCGCATAGTATAAGAAATAAGGTGGATGATCTCGATGCAATAATACAGATTGCCAGGTATGATGTTGTGGCCATCACTGAATCATGGCTGAAGGATGGTTGTAGTTGGGAGCTGAATGTCCAAGGTTACACGTTATATCGGAGGGATAGGAGGTAGGCAGAGGGAATGGTGTGGCTCAACTGGTAAAGAATGGCATTAAATCAGTAGAAAGATGTGATATAGGATCAGAAGACATTGAATCCTTGTGGGCTGAGTTAAGAAACTGCAAAGGTAAAAGGACGTTGATGGCAGTTACAGTGGTATGCAAAAGTTCGGGCACCCCGGTCAAAATTTCTGTTACTGTGAATAGCTAAGCGAGTAAAAGATGACTTGATTTCCAAAAGGCATAAAGTTAAAAAAGACACATTTCTTTAATATTTTAAGAAGATTACTTTTTTATTTCCATCTTCTACAGTTTCAAAATAACAAAAAAAGGAAAAGGGCCTGAAACAAAAGTTTGGGCAGCCTGCATGGTCAGTACTTAGTAACACCCCCTTTGGCAAGTATCACAGCTTGTAAATGCTTTCTGTAGCCAGCTAAGAGTCTTTCAATTCTTGTTTGGGGGATTTTCGCCCATTCTTCCTTGCAAAAGGCTTCTAGTTCTGTGAGATTCTTGGGCCGTCTTGCATGCACTGCTCTTTTGAGGTCTAGCCACAGATTTTCGATGATGTTTAGGTCAGGGACTGTGAGGGCCATGGCAAAACCTTCAGCTTGCGCCTCTTGAGGTAGTCCATTGTGGATTTTGAGGTGTGTTTAGGATCATTATCCTGTTGTAAAAGCCATCCTCTTTTCATCTTCAGCTTTTTTACAGACCGTGTGATGTTTGCTTCCAGAATTTGCTGGTATTTAATTGAATTCATTCTTTCCTCTACCAGTGAAATGTTCCCTGTGTCACTAGCTGCAACACAAGCCCAAAGCATGATCGATCCATCCACGTGCTTAACAGTTGGAGAGGTGTCCTTTTCATGAAATTCTGCACCAATTTTTCTCCAAATATACCTTTGCTCATTGCAGCCAAAAAGTTCTATTTTAACTTCATCAGTCCACAGGACTTGTTTCCAAAATGCATCAGGCTTGTTTCTTTATAAACTCCTGATACTGAATTTTGAGGTGAGGACGTTTTCTTCTGATGACTCTTTCACAAAGGTCATATTTGTGCAGGTGTTGCTGCACAGTGGAACAGTGCACCACCACTCCAGAGTCTGCTAAATCTTCCTGAAGGTCTTTTGCAGTCAAATGGGGGTTTTGATTTGCCTTTCTGGCAATCCTACGAGCAGTCCTCTCGGAAAGTTTTCTTGGTCTACCAGACCTCAACCATTCCTGTTAACTGCCATTTCTTAATTACATCACGAACTGAGAAAATGGCTACCTGAAAACGCTTTACTATCTTCTTATAGCAGTGGTCCCCAACCTCCAGGCCGCGGACCGATACCAATCCGCACAGCATGCAGTGGTGCAGCGGTATGTGTCGACACAATCGGCAATCATCTCTGATCTGGGCCGACATTTATGTGCCGGGCAGCAGCTAATTAATTAGCTTGTTTATTTTGGCTTTTTTCTTAAAGGTGTGCTGGGTGCACTCCGGATACTGTTGCACCACTGCATTCTTCGCGGATCGGTATCGGTCCGCGGCCCAGAGGTTGGGGACCACCGTCTTATAGCCTTCTCCTGCTTTGTGGGCATCATTTATTTTAATTTTCAGAGTGCTAGGCAGCTGCTTAGAGGAGCCCATGGCTGCTGATTGTTGGGACAAGGTTTGAGGAGTCAGGGTATTTATAAAGCTTTGAAATTTGCATCACCTGGCCTTTCCTAAGGATGACTGTGAACAAGCCATAGCCCTAACAAGCTAATTAAGGTCTGAGACCTTGGTAAAAGTTATCTGAGAGCTCAAAAATCGCACAAAACAAAAATAATACACTAATCTTACTTAAAATGTTGGAAAAAATGTTTCATCTTTAACTTTATGACTTTTGGAGATCAGTTCATCTTCTACTCACTTAACTATTCACAGTAACAGAAATTTTGACCGGGGTGCCCAAACTTTTGCATACCACTGTATATAGTGGCTGGGAGGTGGTTCACAGGTTACAACAGGAAACAGAAAAGGCAAGTCAAAAGGGCAATGTTATGGTAGTCATAGGTGCTTTCAACTTTCAGGTCGATTGGGGAAAATCAAGTTGGTAATGGATCTCAAGCGAGAGAGTTTCTTGAATGCTGAAGAGATGGCTTTTTAGAGCAGTTTGATGTTGAACCTACTATGGTATCAGCTATACTGTTATGTAATGAACAGCAGGCGAGTAGGGAGTTTAAGATAAAAGAACCCTTAAGAAATAGTGATCACAATATGATTGTGTACATCTTGAAATTTGAGAGGGAGAAAGTAAAGTCTGATGTAACAGTATTTCAGTGGAGTAAGGGAAATTACAGTGGTATGAGAGAGGATTTGGAAGTAATTTGGAAGGAGCTGCTGGCAGGGATATCAGCAGAGCAGCAATGGTGAGAGTTTCTGGGAAAAATGAAGGAGGTGCAGGACATGTGTATTCCAAAAATGAAGAAATACTCAAATGGTAAAATAGTGCAACCATGGCCGTCAAAGGAACTCAAAGCTATTGTAAAAGCAAAAGAAAGGGCATACAACAAAGCAAAAATTAGTGGGAAGATAGAGAATTGGGAAGTTTTTAAAAACCTGCAGAGAGCAACTAAAAAAATCATTAGAAGGGTAAAGATGAAATGTGAAAGCAACCTAGCAAATAATATCAAAGTGGACAGTAAAAGATCTTTCAAGTATGCTAAAAATAAAAGAGAAATGACAGTGGATATAGGACCTTTAGAAAATGAGGCAGGAGAAATAATAATGGGGGACAAGGAGATGGCTGATGAACTAAATGAGTATTTTGCATCAGTCTTCACAGTGGAAGACACTAGCAATATGTCTGATGTTGTAGTATGTGAAGGAAGAGAAATGGGTGCAGTTACTGTTACAAGAGAGAAGGTGCTCAAAAAGCTTAAAGACCTAAAGTTACATAAGTCAGCCAGACCAGAAGAACTGCACCCTAGGGTTCTGAAAGAGGTAGCATCAGATTATGGTAGCATTAGAAATGATCTTTCAAAAATCATTGGACTCTGGCATGGTGCCAGAGGACTGGAAAATTGCAGATGTCAATCCACTCTTTAAGAAAAGAGAAAGGCAGCAGAAAGGAAATTATAGACCAGTTAGCCTGACCTCAGTGGTTGGAAAGATGTTAGAGTCAATTGTTAAGGATGAGGTGATGTGGTACTTGGTGACACAGGACAAGATAGTACAACGTCAGCATGTTTTCCTTCAGGGAAATTCTGGCCTGACAAACCTGTTGGAATTCTTTGAGGAGATTACAAGTAGGATAGATAAAGGGGATGCAGTGGATGTTGTATATTTGGACTTCCAGAGGGCCTTTGACAAGGTGCCACACATGAGGCTGCTTACCAAGTTAAGAGTCTATGGTATTATAGGAAAGTTACGAACATGGTTAGAGCATTGCCTGATTGGTAGGAGGCAGTGAGTGGGAATAAAAGGATCCTTTCCTGGTTGGCTGTCAGTGACTCATGGTGTTCTGCAACAGGTCGGTGTTGGAACCACTTCTTTTTATACTGTATATAAATGATTTAGATGATGGAATAGATGGCTTTGTTGCCAAGTTTACAGATGATACGAAGATTATTGGAGGGGCAGGTAGTGTTGAGGAAACAGGTAGGATGCAGAAGAACTTCAATTACGAGAATGGGCAAGGAAGTGGCAAATGAAATACAATGTTGGAAAATGCATAGTCATGCACTTTGGTAGTAGAAATAAATGTGTGGACTATTCTCTAAACAGGGAGAAAATCCAGGAATCTGAGATGCAGAGGGACTTGGGAGTCCTTGTGCAGAACACCCTGAAGGTTAACTTGCAGGTTGAGTCAATAGTGAGAAAGGCAAATGCCACGTTAGCATTCATTTCAAGAGGTCTAGAATATAAGAGCAAGGATATGATACTGTGGCTTTATAAGGCACTGGTGAGGCTTCACCTTGCGTATTGTGAACAGTTTTGGACCCTTCATATTGGAGAAGGTCCAGAAGAGGTTCACAAGGATGATTCCAGGAATGAAAGGATTATCATATGAGGAACATTTGATGGCTCTGGGTCTGTTCTTGCTGGAATTCAGAAGGATGAGGGGGATCTCATTGAAACCTTTCGAATGTTGAAAGGCCTAGACAGAGTGAAAGGATCTTTCCCATGGTGGGAGAGTATAGGACAAGAGGTCATAGCTTCAGGATAGAGGGGCACCCTTTCAAAGCATAGATGCAAAGAAATTTCTTTAGCCAAAAGGGTGGTGAATTTGTGGAATTTGTTGCCACATGCAGCTGTGGAGGCCAGGTCATTGGCATGTTTAAGGCAGAAATTGATAGGTTCTTGATTGGACATGGCATCAAAGGTTACAGGGAGAAGGCTAGGAACTGGGGTTGGGGAGGAGATAGAAAAAAAGAATCAGCCATGACTGAATGGCACAGCAGACACAATGGGCCAGATGACCTAATTCTGCTCCTATATTTTATGGTCTTACAGCATTTGATTTCTGATTTCCTTTAAGACAATCCAGTAAAATCATGAATTAACCATTTCACGAATAAACTCTTCTCGGTCATCTAGCCAGGTAAAGGTAACGATTTTAACCAATGTTTCGATGACAAACTTTGCCATTTTCATCAGGGATGGTGACTAGATATGTCCAGACTGGTGGTATTCATACTCCCTTAGTCCACTTAGTCCTCATCCAATCAGGTTTCCGCTGTCCCATCTTGTTTACAAACGAATTCCAGTTCTTACTTAGAGCGAGACCTTCGTCTTTGTTAAAATTCTTTTCCTCTAGTTTTATTTCAATGGCTTCCTTCACAAAGCAGTCTCAAAAACCATTGGCGTGGCACAGTAGACTTGTGCCATCGAAGTCAATCAGAATCAGAATCCTTTAATATGGCCAAGTATGTGGACACACACAGGGAATTTGATGCCGGTTTCCCGGAGCTCTCGCTGTACAGAATCAAAAAGCAAACAAAACAATAGTGCAAATAATCATGAACTATATATAATGAGGTATACCTGTGTATGTACAGGTGGACTTGGGGCATCCTATAGTTGTTGTGAATGCATTGACCATCGCGAAGAGTTGCAGTTACCAGTTTAGTCGATTTGACTCACCAGGTCTATGCATTGCAGGTTCCATTTGTTTAATGTTCCTCTATATTATTTAAATTCCACCAAATACAGGAAATAAATGTACAAGTAGAATTCTTACTGAATGCACAGTGTTTCTGGTCACATTTATTTTAAATTGTTTTTGGTATACTAATTCCTCAGGGAGGTAATTATTAAGAACAGACCTTTCCCTAATTTCTAGCCCCACAAGCTTCAACTATCTAGTCAACAAGGAGACAAGTTCAATAAGACCTATTAGTTCTTAGAATGAACATTCAATCTGCAAACTTGGTTACAAAAAAATATAGATTAACAAAAAACATATCACAGATTGCTTTATTGTAGAGATCAAAGATGTCAATATAGGTGTACCTATTTTCCATTAGCTCTCGAATTTGAGCAACATCACGGCCTGCTCCAAGGTGTGTGTAATAAGGACCTTCATCTTTTTCACTAATTTGATCTGTTGATTCAAAATGAAAAGAAACTAACATTAAGCCATTCACTTATTTTACTGACAAGAAAATGTTTACATTAATAGTAATTAATATAAATCAATGAAATTACAGTAAAAATTGAAGGATAATTAAAAATCCTTTGTGCACAATTGGGAACAGAGAGGGGAAAAGGAGATACTGCCTCCTGCATCATGCAGTCCAGGATCTGGGTTCACAGGAAGCACTGAGGCACAAAGTTATGAGTCGTACAGTGGAGAAGGCTGGTCAAACTGAGGTCTCAGCAATACTCTCAGTTCGACACAAAAGTTTCCTCTAGCATTACTGAAAGACCAGGGGCATTCTCCTCCCTGCATTATTATCGGGGGAAATATTTATTTATTTTATTTAAAGAAATAGGTCCTTCTGGACACCCACCCATTAACCCTAATCACAGGACCACTTACAGTGACCAATTAACCCAATACTAACCCACCTACCCACCCATTAACCCTAATCACAAGGCCATTTGCAGTGACCAATTAACCCAATACTAACCCACCTACCCACCCATTAACCCTTCAATCCCTTCGTAACTCATTCGTTAAGGCCAGTGATGTTGTGGGGATGGAACTGGACTCTCTGACGGTGGTGTCTGAAAAGAAGATGCTGTCCAAGTTGCATGCCATCTTGGACAATGTCTCCCATCCACTACATTAATGTACTACCGAGATGCAACACTGAACGTCATAGGAAGTCATTCCTGCCTGTGGTCATCAAACTTTACAACTCCTCCCTTGGAGGGTCAGACACTCTGAGCCAATAGGCTGGTCCTGGATTTATTTCCATCTGGCATAATTTACATATTATTATTTAATTATTTATGGTTTTATATTGCTATATTTATACTCTATTCTTGGTTGGTGCAACTGTAACGAAACCCAATTTCCCTTGGGATCAATAAAGTATGTCTATCTATCTATCTATCCAAAACATGGGCTGTTTATTCCTCTTCATAGACCCTGCCTGACCCGCTGAGCTCTTCCAGCAATTTGTGTGCATTGCTCTCTGATGTTTACCATTGGCAGAAATTTTGGCCACCGTGCCAAAATGCCTACATACAAATCAGCTGTTATTTGAATGCATCATCCCTCATTTGGATCCTATGACGTCAGTGGAGCCAAATATATGGAGGTGGCAGGCAATGATCTCACATAGTCAAAGTGCTAGTGATCAAAGATCAATGTCCCCTGGACATTAATCTCATTGCACTGGGATTGTGCTATTGACATATTGTCTGCAATGCTTCCCTATAGCAATTACTTGTCAAAAATACTTCAATGACTGTCAACTGTTTGGGATAAAAACATGAGATTCTACAGATGCTAGAAATCCAGAGTAACACATACAGAATGCTGGAGGAACTAAGTAGGTCAGGCAGCATCTATGGAGAGGGGAAAACAGTGAATATTTTGGGCCAAAATCTTCATCAGGAAATATAAAGGATGCCTTGTGATGTGCTCACTGGTTAGAGAAATAATTAAGAAAGTTTAGATGAATTGAAATTCAAAATAAAGGGACTTTTGATCTCTTAGCATGACTATTTAATTTCCCCAATGTAAAGAGATACAGTAAACATGCATACACATAGGAATCACATTTATTTTGTGGTTTTTCTACTACAACATAACAGCCTTTTAAATCACATGCAAGCCATTAAAACTTCTCATGATGTAGTGTTTGGATAAAAGCCAAAATGCCTAAGCCTTATTTCATTGACATGGTTGCCAGAAATTATTCCTGGCAGATGAATAGTTCACTCCTGCTAAAATCCAGAATCCTGATGTGACCTTGGCAATAGAATACACCAACATGGCAACTGATTTACTATTACGCCAGGGCTTCTACTGATTTGAAATTTCACCAGGCATTGATTACAAAGCTCAGAAGCGATATTAGCCACAGTTTTAAGAGATGTATAACAAGTTCACCAAGTGGTTAACTTCAATCTATGGCCTTAGCAGCAAGGAAGCTACTGGCCTGGAAAAATAGAATGCTTAGCAAAGATACTGCTCCTCTCATTCTCCAAAGAAGAATAAAGGCTTCAGGGATATAGAAAAAGATTATAATGTGGACAAATGTGATGTCATTATTTCGCAGAAAAACCGTCATTGGTGAGAGATATTCAGAGGGATCTGGGTATCCTTGTACACAGATCATTGACAGTTAACATGCAGATACAACAAGCGACTAGGAAGGCAAACAATACATTGAAATTAAAACAGTAAATGTTGGCAAGACTTAGTTGGTCAAGCAGCCTCTAAGAAAGAAGAAACTAACTTTCAATTTGAAGATCCTTCATCAGAACTGGAGAGAAAATAAGTTAGTATTTCTCTGCTTTCCAATTCTAGATTTTTTTCTAGAGTGGTGCTTCATCCAATGAGTTTGTGGCTTTGGCTGGTACTCTATTGGGGGTGAACTTCTGAGAGTGACTCTCAGGGGAGGAGGAGATGGCGACACGACGCAGCGCATGCGGCCGCACCGAATTGATGTTGTATTTGTTAAATAGGGGCCGTGCACAATCCTGATTTGATGGAAACAGACATAAGAAGCATGGAGGAACATCTGGAGAAACTCCTGAAATGCCTGCTTCGCTGCCACTGCTACTGTGCGATCGACAATCTCCGGAGGGGAAGGCCCCAAATCCTCGGCTTTGCCTATTGCCGGGGCCGGGGTCAAAGCGTTCAGCAGAGATGGTACTCTGTGTCGGAGGGCTGGTTGGAGGCTCGACGTTTTCGGACGGACTCAGAGTTGGTCCGTGGTGGGGTGCTTCCAGGATGCTGCATTGGCAAGTTTGCGGTGCTGGAAGCTCATGGCAGGGAGAGTTTCTCCCTTCAACCATATGCGTGAGATGATGGGACTTTCGAGAGACTTTGAGACTTTTTTTTTTACTGTGCCCATGGTCTGTTCTTCTATCAAATTACAGTATTGCTTTGCACTGTTGTTATATGTTATAATTATGTGGTTTTTGTGGGGTTTTTTTTGGTTTTGGTTTGTCTTGTGTTTCTGTGATATCATTCTGAAGGAACAAATTGTTGATACATTTTGTTTTCTAAATGCATCCATTACTAAATGACAATAAAAGAGGACTGCGTGTCCTCATAATCTAATCTAATCTAACTGGGTAAATCGCTAATGTTAATGCAGTTTTCTGCTGTGCCTTTGATAGATCTGTATTTTCTACATCTTTGAAACAACTTTCTAAGGATTTGACATGGCACCACTTTAGACTACGTCATCAGAAACTTCTTTATCTCCATCACCACGTAAGCATAACAAGCTATAAAATCCAAGATCCTGCGACTTGAGACATTCTTGAATTTGCCTGCATTCTCCTTCGTATTTCCTTTCTGTTTTGGTTCTGAAACCTATAATAGTTTTCACGCTGTTTGCTGCCTCGATTTTTTTCACTGTGGCTTGTTCTGCCCTTTGTGCATCCTCACCCAATTTTATGTCACAGGAACCACGCTGAAATATTACAAGTTGCAGCCAGTGGAGGGGGCTCATGTAGAGTCCCACAGCCTCATCATGTTACATTGGACTTGTGGAAACAATCTCACACAAAAAAGTAATCAACGTCCACCAGTGGATATGGCCTAATAAAATAAGTACTTCATAACGGCATTCCTCCTTTGGTATGTTTGTAGTTCAATTTCTGCACTAATTACCTATTTAGCAGCATGGTACCTATCCTGTTTGCAGATTCCCAGATTCTTGAGTAACTTGTCCACCCTCCCTCTGTATATAAATTCCTTCATGTATCTATTTTTCCACACTGCATGTTGGATCTCCTGTTCAATAGTGGGAATTGGAATAGAGGAGTGAGCAATAAGAACCTTAGCCTACCAGTGACCACTTCCATATCACTCCTGTTCCTACCTGCACTTAGTCCGAGAATTCAAGTGTTCCCAAAACTTAATATGCACAATTCTAGAATTCATCTTACACCCTACCAGAATCATCATCAAAATTCAAATAGCCCCAACCTCATGGCACTAAATACTACGACACCTATTCATTCCTCAGCTATAGATATTCTCTGAATTCCACTGTTCCCTGAATACCCTGTATTCATTCCCCAAATCCCATCACTCCCAGTCCTCAACAATGCTCAATTCAAAAACTCATCCACTCCCATTCCACATCTCTCCCATTCCTAAATTCCACTCCTCTTCCTGACTGCCCTCATTTGCCATTAGTCCCATTCCTTGACATCCGTCAACCCTGGAGTCCAAGACCCCAGTTGCTCGCTGTGCTCATTCCCGGAATCGCACCACACACATTCTGAGAATCCTATGATTTTCATTCTTCACTACACTTATTCCCAGAATCTCATTGTTCACATTACTCACTTGCCACAAGACCCAATATCCCATCATTCATGATTCTACTGTAAGTTTTGGTGGAAGCAATTGAATACAAATACAATTAATCTGAATCGGATTTTGAATGTATTTTAGAACCTGATATTCTTTATGCACTAGGCAAACATCCATGAGTGGAGACAATTGGAACACCTTTTTAGGATGAGATACCCATCTTCTATGACTAATGACTCTAGGAACTCTTGTTGTTTTGCTCTGCAGTAGTAGGCCATGAAGAAAGAATCTCCCAAAATATTAAAATATGTTTTTGTTTGGTGTTTACTACTCTACACTCACTGCTTCTGAAAACTGAATAGATTAATACCTGATACGAGAAACCAGCATTCAACATAGAATCAAGTTTGGATATTTACTTCTCAAACAAAATTAATATACTGTGATTTATAAATAATTGTCAAATTTTTTTCCAGATTATATTAATCAAATTTCTATCGGGGAAGCCTGAATTTTCCTTGTATTTACCTCTTCAAAGGTGGTTAAACAGCTTTGCAATCACTAGGCTCTAAGCCTGAACAATTCTGTGGAAGGAGAGTTCTACAGGAGTCTGGCTGAGTGTGCAGAATTCCACAAGTTCATGATTCTGTGGATCTGCAGAACTGAGGATGCAAGGTTCTGATGCTACACAGTTAGCTAGTGCACAGATCTGTGGTTTTACAGGGTTGTGCGTGTGGTCTGTGGTTTATATGTCTGGGAATAATGTTTTGGATACATTCTTCTTCAAATGGCTTTGTGTGTGAATGATACACCTGAAGTTATCAAGGAAGGTATGGATGGAGATTTGTGATACTAGCCACAATCTTTCAGTCTTGTGAGAATTAGAGAGCTGGAGAGTTGCCTTTGCTAAATGCACAGGTCAAGTTCAATGTTAGGGAAGCTGTGAAGAACAGGAGAAAATTAACATTAACTCTTGGATAAATGTGAGGCCAAGATAGAAACGTAAGGGGAATACCATGCATGAAGAACTTCAATTGTTCTATTTCTGATAAAGGAAACAGAAATGTTAGAGCTGGACTCTACACTTGATGTTGCATACATGGATCTTTAAAATCCCACACAACATGTATGTTAGAAAAACTGAAACAAAATGGGATAAATGTACATTGGAAAGCAAGATGATATTACTTACCAACACAGCTACATGCCGGGACATCAAACTGTGTCTTTTTCGGGGTATCCAATAAGCTTTTAATAGGAGTGTCTAAAAGTTTCATGGGTGACTCTAAAAAATTACTCAGAGTGGATCCTGGCCGTTTTTTTGTCGGTGTGGCCTCTGTGGAAGAGCTGGTTTGCTGGGCAGAGGGACAGTCGCCGCCCATATCAGACTCAAAATCTGCAGTAGCAGACAAAACAGTGAGTGGTCCTGTAGTTTCTACCTTCACTTGCTTAGGCGACTTGACACTTGATTGCTGTTCAAAAGGGAAGGAGAGATGGTACTCTTTGAAGCGCTGCTCCAGTGCTTCAATGATGCTTCTTTCTTGTCTTTGCCGGTCACAGCTGAATTGCTGGCTTTGTTGTTTAATAACGTTCACTACTTCAGCTTCATTTTTCAGTTGGGCGCTGGAGAGTATCGGTGAAGGGCCTGTAGGAGATTCTTTCTCAGTCTTAATCACTTTAAGAAGTCCTTTGAAATCTTGCATTTTTTGTTGGTGTAGTCTTATTTGACTGTCTTCCTGTGGCAATAAGTGGGATTTAAGTGCTGCGGTTGCTTGAACATTGTCTTCCTTCTTAACGGATGGAGCTTCATTTTGCGCGCTTTGGAGCATTTGCAGTGAGGCTGGGTGCGAGTGAGAGACGGAATAATCCTGCGCAGTTCTGTGGGCAGAGTGTTTGTGGAGTTCAGCTTGCACCTGTGAGTGTTGGTGATGGACTGGTAACTGCTGGGTTTGCTGGATAACAGATGTGTGATGGACTTGTTGCTTTGGATTCTGTGCTTGCCCTGGCTCCTGCTGGGTGTGTTGATCTTGTGGTAAATCAGTGCCTTTGCTTAGCAGCAGAAAACCTTGGCTCACACTGCTTTCTACCCCGTACAGTCTTGTCCCATCTGGGCTAGTCTGCTTGTCCTCACAGTAAGACAGAATGACCTTGTTTGACTGAGACTCGTTTAGTTTTCTCTGAGCCGGACTTTGGGTATACTGAGGCTGGCTGTGGTGTTTCTGCATTGGATGGGACTGTCGCTCACTTGACGTCCCCACTGTGGTTTGCAATTTGATGAGCTCCACTTGCTTTAAGCCACCACCAGGCTGTTGTCCGCCGCTGCTCTGGTAAGTGTGGTTGGAAATTGGCGCCATGTGTCCGGGATCAGGAGCAAGCTGTAACCGTTGTGTCTGGGGCTCCTGTGGCCAAGGGTGGGAAGCGGGAGCTAATCTCCCCACTCCCTGCTGCTCCAAGTGCCAGGACTGCAGACAGGGATTCACCAGCAGCATGTCCGACGGTCGGGGCACAGAGTGGGGACGGTCTGGAGCCACGCCTTGCAGCAGCGATGTCCTTGCAGCCGGGGTTTCCACCTTCGCAGGGAGCAGGTACTGTGGAGCTGATTCCGGCCGGTACAACTGCACCCGGGGCTCCGGCTCCGCCTTCTGCCCTTCGCCCTTCTTCAAGCCCTCCGACCCCTGGAATGGGGCAGCCCCTCGGTGCTGCTGAGGAGGCGGGACATTGGTCTGCTGCCCAGGGTCGCCCCAGACACAAGTCTTCTCCTGCTCCAGTTGCTGAGGAGGCGGCTGGGTGTCAGCCTGTGCCTGTTGAGTCGGCTCTCCACCTTGAGAGCTGCCGTGCAGCCGAGCTAAGAGCCCACCCTCGGCCAGGCCGTACTGCTCCTGCTCTCCGCAGGATGACTGGGGCCTTGCTATTTGCAGCAGCCCCACAGCCTCAGCTCGTCGCGGAGAATGCCTGCTGCCCGTCGTCTCCAGTGGGCCCTGATTGTTGGGAAGGAAGCCGAGCCCTGCTGTTATTTGTGACAAAGTGTTGGACAGACCAGTAGCACCAGTCCAAGAAATCATGTCAGAGTCACTGCTAGAGGTCCTGCTGAAGCCTGCAGAGCCTGGGCTGTCGGTGGGTGGATGTTTCTGCCCTTCCTGGTTCATGGCCGCCACTACCTGCTGAAGCTGTTGCTTAATCTGCCCTTCTGCTTTCGGCGAATACACCCCCGGCGTCACCAGGAAGCTGCCGCCCCTCCCCCAGGTGTAAGCTTCTGTACTGACTCCACCGGAGGCTGGTGGTGGTGCAGAGGGGGAGCTCCCGCGGGACAATGAGGTATGTGAGGGAGCTGTGGTCTGAGATATTCTGGTGTATTCTCGGGATGAAGCAGTAAAAAAGTACTCTGGGTAGCCCGGAGTCAGCACCCGGAGACCATCCTGCTGGATGTTTGTGGAAGATGCAGAACTTATAGCACCATTTGCAATTGGCACCTGGTTGATTTCAAAGCAGGGGAGAACGTCTCCATTTTTGTAACTGTCAACTTGCTTGATAACCTTCCGTTTTGATTGTGGTTGGAGGCATCCGGGAGCTTCACTGTCAGGAGCAGGAGGCTTGTTCGTATCTCCCGGTGAATTCTGCCCATCAGTCTCACAAAGTCCACCCTTTTCCCAAATGCACCTTTTCACATTGACCTCTTGATTCTCTACGTCCACAACCTGTCCATTTGCCTCTTCAACCAACTTTATTTTCTTGCATTGCTGAAGCCCATACAAAGAAAATTCACTGAGGGCATGCTTAATGCCATTCTGCACATTCTTGGAGGCTCTTAGCGTTTCTCGCTGAGCCTCAGGGTTCTGAGAGTTTCCTTCCTGTTGCTGTGCGAGGCTCTCAATGTAGCTGCTTTTCACACTGTTCCATTTGCAATCTCCATTGACTTGGTGTGGCTCAATTTCTGGTTGTTGGTGTAACTCACTCACAGTTTCACCCTTCACTGACAGGGCTTCAGCTGGGCACCCTGGGGAGTAGCAATGGATCGTTAGCACTGGACTCAGTCTCTTGTCCTCGACATGACTGGCTCTTTCCTGTTCCATCTGGTCTGCTTGAGGGCCATCCACAAGGTTACCAACTGAACGTATCTGAAAGAGGAGAAATGCTTTTTAACATAACGAAACAGCAGATAATATTCCAGAAATTGTATCTTACCCTCGGTATCTCGACTGCTTTTCACACATTGTGACACAGGTGTCAAGTTTCGCATATTATTGTCAAATTGGAAATTCATTATAGTTTAATATTCCCGTCACAATTGCTTGTGGAAATGCTAAGTCCAAAGAAACACAGAGCAAACAAAGAGCACAATCTCAATAAACTCCTCCACACACTAAATAAGTTTAAATCGTGCATTTCTGAATCTTTTACTTCCCCCATTTACTTTACCAGAAAAATTATACAAAGAAAAAACAAAAAAATATTCACTAGTGCAGTGCCTAGTTTTTATTTTCTGTTTCTATACTCTTATGGAGCATACTTGCATATTGGGACATCTTACAAATGTGACAATACCAGTGGTTGCTGGACATTTTGAGCAAGTTAGTGTTTGTTTTTGCTCAGATGTATGGGTGGTCCACTGGCTTTAAAAATAATCAGCAGTGACATCCACAAAGAGCAGAAAAGAGCTTACTGGGACCCTGATGTAAGCAAACAAGAAACATAAGGTTTTCTGAGTGAAACTACATTCTCTGCAAGAGTGGGCAAGGCCCAATAGAGCACAATGCTGTGCACAGATTCGCAAGTAGGGGGCCCTGTGCTAGTTTCAGGCTGTCACTCTCGGCCTGAATTGTCATCAGCGATGATAGATAGCCAGTGCCCGATATAAAGAACAGCCCAAGATCTATCACTTAACTATGGGTTTATTGTGAGCATGTCTACTGAAAAATTAATGTCCTTGAATTTCTGTTCTGTTCATATTCTAATTACCTGCTTATCACACAATTCACAAGGTCATCAGGCTTCCCTCTATCACTGCATTGCTTTCACAAAACTTTATTCTCAATTTACATGGTTTCCCTTCATCTTCCCTTCACCGATTTTATACCCTCTGATGTTTTAATTTGGATATCAAAAACCCATTTCACCTGTGGCAGAGGTTTCAGGAATCATAATCAAATTGTAACCTGCACTCACTAAATGGCGGTTTGCTTGGTTGCTCCCAGCCTCTAATCACACCAATATGCACCACTGCTCATTGTTCTTGCCTTTCTACTTGCCTATCATACTGTTATCCAGTGATAATTTCTGATACATAATAGATGATTGACTTATCTTAGCCATGAGCTTGTTGCAGCCTCTTTAAAGAGATAAAGGAACAATGAAACCCTGATACAGTATTTTTATATAGTCTCAGTAGTAACTCATGCTTCAAAGTCAAAGCACATTTTCAAAGCTGCTATTCTAGAACAGTAGCAAAGGGGTGCCGCAATGGTGATGATGGTGTTTTCAGATTTTTCAGATTAGACAGTGAGAAGAAAGTCCATCTGCCTTGTCTGTTGGATATAAAACACTTCACAGCACACTTCCAAAGAGAAGGGCAGTTTAAGCCAATATTTATAAATTTTTTAAAAACTAGCCATTTGGACACTGGTGATATTAGGAATTAGCAACGTGGAAATGGTCTGACTCATCTCCATACTACATTAGTAATTAGGGTTAATAAGTTTGTTGTTAGCTGCTAAGGGGATTCACAACTTGGATGCGTAGGTTTCCTCCAAGTTCTCCAGTTTCCTCCCACATTCCAAAGATGTTTCAATGAGTAGGTTAATAAGACCATAAGACAGAGGAGCAGAATTAGGCCATTTGACCCATCAAGTCTGCTTCAAGATTTCATTATGGCTCATCCACTTCCCTCTCAGCCCCAGTCTTCTGCCCCGTGACACTTCATGCCATGACTAATCTGAATCTATCAACCACTTCCTTCAATACACCCAAGAATGTGGCCTCCACAGCTGCCAGATTTACCACTCTCTGGCTAAATTCTAAAAGTTAAGCCCATCTATTCTGAGGCTATATCCTCTAGTCTTAGACTCTCCCATCACAGAGACATCCTCTCCACATCCACCCTGTCAAGGCCTTTCACAATTTGATAGGTTTCAATTAGGTCACTCCTCATTTTTCTGAATTCTTGGCAATACAAGCTCAGAGCCAGCAAAAACTCTTCATATGACAAACCACTGAATCCTGGAATCATTTTTGTGAACCTCCTTTAAACCTTCTCCAGTTTCAGCATATCCGTCCTAAGATAAGTGGCCCAAAACTGCTCACAATACTCCAAGTGAGGTCTCACCAGTGCTTTATAAAGTCTCAACATTACATCCTTCTTTTCTATTTAGTCCTCTTAAAATGAATGCTAACATTGCATTTGCCTGCCTTACCACAGATTCAACCTGCAAATTAACCTTTAGGGAATCCTGCAGAAGGACTCCCAACTCCCTTTGCACTTTAGTTTTTTGTATTCTTCCCCGTTTAGTCAACCCCCACCCTTTCATTTCTTCTGCCAAAGTGCATGACCATGACCTTCCTGACACTATATTCCATCTACCACTTCTTTGCCTATTCTCCTAATCTGTCTAAGTCCTTCTGTAGCCTCTCTACTTCCTCAAAACTATCTTCATATTGTCTGCAAACTTTGCAACAAAGGCATCAATTCCATCGTCCAAATCATTGACATATGCCATCAAAAAATCGCTCCCAACACAGACCCCTGTGGAACACCACTAGTCACTGGCAGCCAACCAGAAAGGGCTCCCGTTATTCCCACTCTTTGTCTCCTGCTATTCAACCACTGCTTTATCCATGCTACAACCTTTCCTGTAATACCATGGGCTCGTAGCTTGTTAAGTAGTCTCTGGTCCAGATGACTTATCCACCTTCAGACCTTTCAGTTTCCCAAGAACCTTCTCTGGTGACAAAAGGTCGTACAGGAGCAAGATATGCCAGTTAGTTGAGTGGAGTCATACTAACAACCTTGCTCTCAACATCAGCAAGACCAAAGAGTTGATTGTGGACTTCAGAAACGGTAAGACAAGGGAACAAAAACCAATCCTCAGAGAGGGATCAGGAGTGGAGAGAGTGAACAATTTCAAGTTCCTGGGTGTCAATATCTCTGAAGATCTAATCTGGATGCAATATATTAATGCAGCTATAAAGAAGGCAAGACAGTGGTTCTATTTCATTAAGAGTTTCAGAAAATTTGGCTTGTCAGCTAAAACACTTGAAAATATCTGTGGAGAGCGCTCTGACTGACTGCATCACCATTTGGTACAGAGAGGGGTGGGGGCCACTGTACAAGATCGAAATGTTGCAGAAACTTGCAAAAGTAGTCAGCTCTATCATGGGTGCCAGCTTCCGTAATGTCCGATTCATCTTCAAGGAGGTGACATACATCATAGGACATGACCTCGTCTCACTGTTACTGCCAGGAAGGAGATACAGAAGTCTGAAGGAACACACTCAGCAATTCAGGAACAGCGTCTTCCCCTCTGCCATCCAATATCTAAATGGACATTGAACCCATGAACACTACCTCACTACTTTTTTATTTATATTATTTTGCA
This sequence comes from Mobula hypostoma, assembly GCF_963921235.1. NCBI lineage: Eukaryota > Metazoa > Chordata > Chondrichthyes > Myliobatiformes > Myliobatidae > Mobula > Mobula hypostoma. Next base: position 70,667,388 of record NC_086112.1, on the reverse strand, counting down.
CCACTTATTGTAATTTAACTACTATATATATACTTAATATAACTCAGTTTTCTTTTCTCTCTTTATTTATCATGCATTTCATTGGACAGTTGTCGTAAAATTAACAAATCTCACGAGATATTCCAGAGATATTCAATCTGATTCTGATTCTAGTAATGGTAACTTCACACATTTCGTGACCCCTGATATCTGGAACTTCCACCATACTGCTACTGTCTTCCACAGTGAAGACTGATGCAAAATACTTATTCAGTTCATCTGCCATTTCCTTGTATCTCATCATTCTCTCTTCAGCATCGTTTTCCAATGGTCCGATACCCACTCTTGCCTCTCTTTCATACTTTATGTATCTGAAGAAACTTTTGGTACCTCTTTAATACTATTGGATAGTTTACTTTCATATTCTATCTTTACCTCCTTAATTACTTTTTTAGCTGCCTTCTGATGGTTTTTAAAAGCTTCCCAATCCTCTTACTTCCCACTAATTTTTGCTTTATTATATGCCCTCCCTTTGGCTTTTATGTTCACTGACTTCCCTTGTTAGCCACAGTTATATCATATATCCTTTAGAATCCTTCTTCCTCTTTGGGATGTATGTGACAGTGTGGCTGGGGTGAAAATAAATGATGTTAAAAGTTCAAGCAAATCCACTAATAGAAAGGTTGTGAGTGGTGGTAAAAATTTTCAGAGGTGTATATATTTCAACGCTAGGAGTATTGCGGGGAAGGCGGATGAGTTGAGGGCGTGGATTGACACGTGGAATTATGACGTTGTAGAAATTAGTGAAACTTGGCTACAGGAGGGGCAGGACTGGCAGCTTAATATTCCAGGGTTCTGATGTTTCAGATGTGATCGAGGCAGAGGAATGAAAGGTGGGGGAGTGGCATTGCTTGTTAGGGAAAATATTACAGCAGTGCTCAGGCAGGACAGATTAGAGGGCTTGTCTACTGAGTCCTTGTGGGTGGAGCTGAGAAACAGGAAAGGTATGGCCACATTAGTGGGATTGTATTACAGACCACCCGGAGAATTGGAAGTGCAAATCTGCAGAGAGATAGCAGGCAACTGCAGGAAACATAAAGTTGTGGTGGTAGGGGATTTTAATTTTCCATATATTGATTGGGTCTCCCATACTGTTCGGGGTCTAGATGGTTTAGAGTTTGTAAAATGTGTTCAGGAAAGTTTTCTAAATCAATATATAGAGGGACCAACTAGAGGGGATGCAATATTGGATCTCCTCGTAGGAAACGAGTTAGGACAAGTGACAGAAGTCTGTGTAGGGGAGCACTTTGGTTCCAGTGATCATAACACCATTAGTTTCAACTTGATCATGGACAAGGATAGATCTGGTCCTAGGGTTGAGGTTTTTAACTGGAAGAAGACCAAATTTGAAGAAATGAGAAAGGATCTAAAAAGCGTGGATTGGGACAGGTTGTTCTCTGGCAAGGATGTGATCGGTAGGTGGGAAGCCTTCAAAGCAGAAATTTTGAGAGTGCAGAATTTGTATGTTCCTGTCAGGATTAAAGGCAAGGTGAATAGGAATAAGGAACCTTGGTTCTCAACGGATATTGCAACTCTGATAAAGAAGAAGAGGGAGTTGTATGACGTGTATAGGAAGCAGGGAGTAAATAAGGTGCTTGAGGAGTATAAGAAGTGCAAGAAAATCAGGAGGGCTAAAAGAAGACATGAGGTTGCCTTGGCAGTCAAAGTGAAGGATAATCCAAAGAGCTTTTACAAGTATATTAAGAGCAAAAGGATTGTAAGGGATAAAATTGGTCCTCTTGAAGGTCAGAGTGGTCGGCTATATGCGGAACCAAAGGAAATGGGGGAGATCTTAAATAGGTTTTTTGCGTCTGTATTTACCAAGGAAACTGGCATGAAGTCTATGGAATTAAGGGAAACAAGTAGTGAGATCATGGAAACTGTACAGATCGAAAAGGAGGAGGTCCTTGCTGTCTTGAGGAAAATTAAAGTGGATAAATCCCCGGGACCTGACAGGGTGTTCCCTCGGACCTTGAAGAAGACTAGTGTTGAAATTGCAGGGGCCCTGGCTGAAATATTCAAAATGTCGCTATCTACAGGTGAGATGCCAGAGGATTGGAGAGTGGCTCATGTTGTTCCATTGTTTAAAAAAGGATCGAAAAGTAATCCGGGAAATTATAGGCCAGTAAATTTAACATCGGTAGTAGGTAAGTTATTGGAGGGAGTACTAAGAGACAGAATCTACAAGCATTTGGATAGACTGGGGCTTATTAGGGAGAGTCAACATGGCTTTGTGCGTGGTAGGTCATGTTTGACCAATCTATTGGAGTTTTTTGAGGAGGTTACCAGGGAAGTGGATGAAGGGAAGGCAGTGGATATTGTCTACATGGACTTCAGTAAGGCCTTTGACAAGGTCCCGCATGGGAGGTTAGTTAGGAAAATTCAGTTGCTAGGTATACATGGAGAGGTGGTAAATTGGATTAGACATTGGCTTGATGGAAGAAGCCAGAGAGTGGTGGTAAAGAATTGCTTCTCTGAGTGGAGGCCCGTGACTAGTGGTGTGCCACAGGGATCAGTGCTGGGTCCATTGTTATTTGTTATCTATATCAATGATCTGGATGATAATGTGCTAAATTGGATCAGCAAATTTGCTGATGATACAAAGATTGGAGGTGTAGTAGACAGTGAGGAAGGTTTTCAGAGCCTGCAGAGGGACTTGGACCAGCTGGAAAAATGGGCTAAAAAATGGCAGATGGAGTTTAATACTGACAAGTGTGAGGTATTGCACGTTGGAAGGACAAACCAACGTAGAACATACAGGGTTAATGGTAAGGCACTGAGGAGTGCAGTGGAACAGAGGGATCTGGGAATACAGATACAAAATTCCCTAAAAGTGGCATCACAGGTAGATAGGGTCGTAAAGAGATCTTTTGGTACTTTGGCCTTTATTAATCGAAGTATTGAGTATAAGAGCTGGAATGTTATGATGAGGTTGTATGAGGCATTGGTGAGGCCGAATCTGGAGTATTGTGTTCAGTTTTGGTCACCAAATTACAGGAAGGATATAAATAAGGTTGAAAGAGTGCAGAGAAGGTTTACAAGGATGTTGCCGGGACTTGAAAAACTCAGTTACAGAGAAAGGTTGAATAGGTTGGGACTTTATTCCCTGGAGCGTTAAAGAATGAGGGGAGATTTGATAGAGGTATATAAAATTATGATGGGTATAGATAGAGTGAATGCAAGCAGGTTTTTTCCACTGAGGCAAGGGGAGAAAAAAACCAGAGGACATGGATTTAGGGTGAGGGGGGAAAAGTTTAAAGGGAACATTAGGGGGGGCTTCTTCACACAGAGTGGTGGGGGTATGGAATGAGCTGCCAGATGAGGTGGTAAATGCGGGTTCTTTTTTAACATTTAAGAATAAATTGGACAGATACATGGATGGGAGGTGTATGGAGGGATATGGTCCGTGTGCAGGTCAGTGGGACTAGGCAGAAAATGGTTCGGCACAGCCAAGAAGGGCCAAAAGGCCTGTTTCTGTACTGTGGTGTCTAAGGTTTCTATGGTTTCTATGGTATATATTCTGTGCCTTCCAAATTGCTTCCAGAAATTCCAGCCAATGCTGCTCTACTGTCATCTCTGCCAGTGTTTTTTTTAATCAATCAATGCTGGCCAACTCCTCTCTCATGCCACTATAATTCCCTTTACTCTACTGTAACATTGATACATCTGACTTTAGCTTCTCCTTCTCAAATTTCAGGGTGAATTTGAACATATTATGATCACATCCCCTAGGGGTTCTTTCACCTTAAGCTCTTCAATCAATTCTGGTTCATTGCACAGCCACCAATCCAGAACAGCCGATCCTCTATTGGGCTCAATGAGCCGCTCTGAAAAGCCATCTTATAGGCATTCTAGAAATTCCCCCTCTTGGAATCTTGCACCAAACTGATTTTCCCAATCTACCTGAATATTGAAGTCCCCCATGACTATTGTAACATTGCCCTTTTGGCAAGCATTTTTTATCTCCCATTGTAATTTGTCGGCCACATCCTTACTACTGTTTGAGGGTCTATGTACAACTCCCATCAGGGTCCTTTTACCTTTGCAGTTCCTTAGCTCTAGTCACAATGATTCAACACCTTCCGACCCTTGGTCACCTCTTTCTAATGATTTCATTTAAGTTTTTACTAATAGAGCAATACCACCCTCTCTGCCTTCCTTCCTGTTTTTTTGATACAATGTGTACCTTTGTGCTTTGAACTCCCAGCTATAATCTTTCAGCCATGGTTCAGTGAAACATACAACATCATACATGCCAATCTGTAACTGTGCTGCAAGTTCATCTACCTTATTCCTTATACTGCGCACATTCAAATATAGCAACTTCAGTCCTGTATTCACCCTTTTCAATTTTGTCCGCCTTTTACGTTGTAACTTATCCTGTTGACAGCAATTTCGCCCTATCAACAGCCTCTCCTCACTACACATTGCCTCCGTATGTAAATCAGCTACCTTATATTCAGCACTATTAAATGCCTTTCCTCTGATACTTCTTGTATTGAAATACATACAGCTCAGGACACTAGTTGCACCACACTCAACCTTTTGACTTCTAACTCTGTCTGAGGTGTTACCAACATTTGCCTCCACAACCTCTCCACCCACTGCTCTGGTACTCTGGTTGCCATCCACCTGCAACTATAGTTTAAACTCCACTGTGCAGCATTAACAAACCTTCCTGCTAGGACTATTAGCCCCCTCCAGTTCAGGTGCAAACAGTCCCTTCTGTATAGGTCTCACCTTTCTTGGAAGGGAGCCCAATGATCCAAAAATCTTATTTCCCTCCCTCCTACATCAACTCCTTAGCCATGTATTAAACTATAAACTTTCTAGTTCTGGTCTCACTAGCACGTGACATGGGTAGCAATCCTGAGATCACAACCCTGGAGGTCCTGCCCTTTAACTTAGCACCCAACTCCCTGAACTCCCTATGCAAAACCTTGTTACTTGTCCTACCTATGTCATTGGTACCTACATGGACCAAAAACTCTGGCTGTTTACCCTTCCACTTACAAATGCTGAGGACTCGATCTGAGATGTCCTGGACCCTGGCATCCAGGAGATAACATACCATCCAGAATCTCATTCTCACCCACAGAATCTCCTGGCCTATCATCACAGTGAGCCTTTTCTCCCCCCTTCCCTTCTGAGTCACAGAGCTGGACTCACCAGAGACCCAAGCACTGTGACTTTCCTCTGTTAGGTCATCCCCCTCTCCCCGACAGTATCCAAAGTGTTGGATACTTGTTGTTGAGGGGGATGGCCACAGGAGTACTCTGCACTGGCTCCTTAACTGCTTTCCCCTTCCCGATGTCACAGTTTCTTGTGCCCTGTACCTTGGATCTAACTACCTCTCCATATGTCTTATCTATCACCCCTTCTGCCTCCTAAGTCATCCAGAGTTCATCCATTTCGAGCTCCAGCTCAGCGTGTTTGTTAGAAGCTGCAGCTGGACGCACTTCTCGCAGTTGTAGTGGTCAGGGACACTGGAGATCTCCCTGTCTTCCCACAAAACAGTACAGCACAGGAAAAGGCTATTCGGCCCACAAACTTGTGCCAAACCAGATAAAAATCTAATCAAAAACACACAAACACTAATCCCTCCATCTTCCTCATATTCATGTGCCTATCCAAAAAATCTTACAAACCTCTAATGTATTTGCCTCCAGACCAGATGGCATATTCCAGGTATCCATTACTCTGAGCGAAAAACATACCCCTCACATCCCTTTTGAAACTACTCCCTCTCACCTTCAATGTATGCCCTCTGGTATTAGACATTTCAACCCTGGGAAACAGATACACTCTGCCCACTCTATCTCTGCCTCTAATAATCTTGTAAACCTCTACCAGATCTCCCCTCGGCCACTGGCGCTCCAGAGAAAACAACCCTGGTTTATCCAGCCTCCCATGATAGCACATGCCCTCAAACCAGGCAGTAGCCTGGTAAAACTCTTCTGCACCCTCTCCAAAGCCTTAACGTCCTTCCTTTAGAACAAGAACTCCAGATTTGGCCTAAGCAGAGTTTTATAAAGTTGTAACATAACCTCCTGAATTTAATGCCTTGACTAATAAAAGCAATTATTCCATAAGCCTTCTTTACCACCTTATCCACCTATGTTGCCACTTTCAACGAGTTATGAACTTGGATCACAAGATCTCTCTGTTCAGCAACACTGTTAAGACCTTGCTCCTAACAGTGTACTGTCTCCTTGCATTTGCCCTGCCGAGGGACAACACCTCATAGTTATCTGGATTAAACTCTATCTGCCATTTCTCAGCCCATATCTACAACTGATCTATTTCATGCTATATTCTTTGCCAGTCTTCTACACTATCCACAACTCCACCAATCTTGGTATTATCAATAAATTTACTAACTCATCCATCTACATTTTCATCCAGGTCAATTATATACATCACAAACAGCAAAGGTCCCAGCACAGATCCCTGCGGAGCTCCCATGAGGGACTTTGTCAAGTGCTTACTAAAATCTATTTAGGTAACATCCACCGCCCTACCCTCATTAATCTATCTAGTCAACTTTACAAAAAACTCAAATCAAGTTGGTAAGGCACAACCTGCCACACACAAAGCCATGCTGGCTCTCCCTAATTAGACCATGGGTTTTCAAATGCTCATATATCCTATCCTTAACAATTTTATCCAGCAATTTCCCTACAACCGACGTGAGACTCACTGGTCTATAGTTTCCAGGATATTCACTCATTCCCTTCTGAAATAAATGTACAACGTTAACCACTCACCAGTCCTCCAGGATATCACCTATGGCTAGAAAGGACATGAAAAAACACACAAAAAGCTGGAGGAACTCAGGAGGCCATGAAGATACTGGTCAAGGGCCCAGCAATGTCATCTCTTGCCTCCTTCAATAGCTTAGGTAAATCCCATCATGCCCTGGCAACTTATCAACATTAATACTTATTAGGAAGTCCAACACTTCCTCTTCCTTGACCTCTAAACACACTAATGAATTTATAACACTCAGCGCTGATCTCCTGGTACTCCATATCCTCTTCCCTGGTAAATACTGAAGTAAGTTACTCAGTAAGTACCACACTCCCATTCTCTGCATCCAAGTAAGTGTTCCCCCTTTATCCTTGAGTGGTTCCACCCTCTCACTAGTTATCCTCTTGCTCTTGATGCATGTATAGAATGCCTTGGGATTCACTTTAATCCTACTTGCTAAGGACTTGTATTGGTCCCTCCTGGCTTTCCTAATTCCCTTCTTTAGTTCTTTTTTGGCTTACTTATCTCCTTATTTGCTTTGACTGATCCTGACTTACAAAGCTTTATGTGCTTTTCCTTTTTCTTCTTGACTAAATTCATCACCACTGTCTAAGCTTCTCTTCTATTTCCATCCCCATCTTTCCTTCTAACAGGAACATAACTTTCCTGTACTTTGTGCAACTTATCTTTAAACATATGTCTGATATGGAGTTGCAGGGAAAAACATCCTCCCAATTACCACCTCTTAGTTCCTGCCTAATACCCTCGTAATTTGCCCTACTTAAATTTAAGACTCTCTCACGTAGACCATACCTATCCTTATCTATAGCTTTCCTGAGAGTTAACAAGTTGTGGTCACTGTTACCTAATTGCTCACCCAGTGAAAGGTCAGTCACCTGGCGAGGCTCATTACCCAACACCAGGTCCAGTACGGCCCCTCCTCTCGTTGGACCGTCCACATATTGGATTAAGAAACCTTCCTGGATACACTTAACATATTCAGCCCCATCTAAACTCCTTACACTAAAAAGATGCTAATTTATATTAGGGAAGTTGAAGTCCCCCCATGACAACAGCCCTATCATTTGTGCACATTTTCTTAATCTATTTACATATCTGTTCCTCAATCTGATTGCACCCTTCCAATTCCTGAGTTACACCCAAACGGACTCGGTGTCTGACCCCTTCATTACGTCTCCTTTGAGTGCAGCTGTAATACTGTCCTTGATTAGTAGTGCAACTCCCTACCCCCCTCCTTTTACCTCCTCCTCTACCTTTTCTAAAACTTCGAAAACCTGGTACATTAATCACCCAATCCTACCCCTCTCTCAAACAAGTTTCATTAATGGCCAGAATATCCATGCACTGATCCATGCTTGAAGAGTACATGACTTATGCCATTTCAGAGCCATTTGCTTTATGATGCTTGGGGCCATGGCATTGCTTGTTGCACAAAGTGCTAATCATATTAAATGTTGCCAAATTATATTTTTTTAAATTCCTAATAATCTACAAATGAGTTGACAGCATCTTGTTCAACTGTGCCAAGTTATGTTTTACTTCAGCCAAACTAATTGAAGTCCAGTCTTCCTCATTCATCACATTTCAATGGACACAATGAAGAAATTTGGCTTTGTTCACTTGGAAAAAAAACAGCATTGTAATTTCAGCTACATGTTGTTCTTGGATTGCTCAGGTTAAAATTCCACCTTCCTGCCTATCTGAGCCAAGTACTACAGTAGAAACTGAAAAGGAACTTGGCCTGTTAACCATAGTAGAAAAAAAATCTAAGCTGCTTTCAGGTAGTCACTGACTCAACACTTGCAAGAGGATCCCTGCTGTCCAAATTTGTGTTGGATCATGAAATGTCAAGGAAATCTCGTCTGAATAGTTCAGATTCTTAGCCTGTATCTCAAACAGATCATGGGTGATTGGCATGTCAGAACACTTTAGCTATGTTTGGGCCACATACTTTCATATATCTACCCAAAAAAAAAATCTGGCTTGATCTTAGAACCAACAGTTGTTTTGAAATCCACATACCTTTGAGATAAAACAAAACTTTTATTCCTTTTGCTAGACTTTTGGCTCAATAAATCTACACCAGGGTTCACTGCAGTTCATCCACTTAATCCCACTCTGCTGTTCAACTGATTCCTTCTTTTATTTTCCCCTTGTTGCAAATATAACATACTTCTTTAATTTTTGGATGTGATTCATCAAGCATCTGATCATTTTGTTAGTACACTGGGAAACCAGTAAATATACTCACACTGAGACCATAAAACATTTGAGCAGAATTAAGCCATTCAGCCCATCGAGTCTGTTCCACTATTCCATCATGGCTGATCCCAGATCCCACTCAACCCCATATACTCACCTTCTCATCATATCCTTTGATGCTGTGACCAATCAGGAAACGATCAACTTCGGTCTTAAATATACCCATGGACTTAGCCTCCACCACAGTCTGTGGCAGAGCATTTCACAGATTCCCTACATTCTGGCTAAAAAAATTCCTCCTTACCACTGTTCTAAAAGGTCACCCTCAATTTTGAGGCTGTGACCTTTTGTTCTAGATGCCTCCACCATAGGACACATCCTCTCCACATCCACCCTATCTAGCCTTTTCAATCAGATCCCCCAGTAAGTACAAGCCCAAATATGTCAAATGCTCCTCATATGTTTTAACCCCTTCATTTCTGGAATCATCCTCATGAACCTCTTTTGGGATATGGGGCCTTTTGAGATATGGAGCCCAAAACTATCAACAATATTCCAAGTGTGACCTGACCAGGATCCTATAAAGCCTCTCCATTATCTCCTTGCTTTTATATTCTATGCCCCCTGAGATAAATGCCAACTTTACATTTGCCTTCTTTACCACAGACTCATCCTTTGAATTAGCTTTCTGGGAATATTGCACAAGAACTCCCAAGTCCCCCTGCACCTCTGATGTTTGAACCTTCTCCCCATTTAGATAATAGTCCACACTATTGTTCATTTTACCAAAATCCATTATCATACATTTCCCAACACTGTATCCCATCTGTCACGTTTTTGCCCATTCTTCCAATTTGTCTAAGTCCTGCTGCAATTGCATTGCTTCCTCAGCACTACCTACCCCCACCTATCTTTGTATCATCTGCAAACTTTGCCACAAAGCCATTAATTCCATTATCCAAATTACAGTATTGCCAAACAATGTGAAAAGTAACAGTCTCAATACTGACCCTGAGGAACACCACTAGTCACTGGCAGCCAACCAGAAAAGCCCCTTTTATTCCCACTCAATGCCTCCTGCCTGTCAGCCATTCCTCTATCCATGCCAGTATATCTCCTGTAACACCACAGGATTTTACCTTGTTAAGCAGTTTCATATGTGGCACTTTATGAAATGCCTTCTGAAAATCCAAGTAAGTGATATCCACTGCCTCTCCTTTGTTTACCCTGCTGGTTACTTCCTCGAAGAACTTAACAGATTTGTCAGGCGACTTCCCTTGACAGAGACCATGCTGACTTTGCCTTATTTAACATCAGTCTCCAAGTACCCCAAAACCTCATCCTTAATAAAAGTCCCCAACACTTTCCCAACCACTGAGGTTAGGCTAACTGGCCTTTTATTTCCTTTCTTTTGCCTTCTGCCGTTCTTAAAGAGTGGTGTGACATTTGCAATCTTTCAGTCTGCCAGGACCATGCCAGAATCAAGTAATTCATAGAAACATAGAAGAATAGAAAACCTACAGCACAATACAGGCCCTTCGCCTCACAAAGCTGTGCCAAACATGTCTTTACCTTAGAAATTACCTAGGGTTACCCATAGCCCTCTACTTTTCTAAGCTCCATGTACCTATCCAGGAGTTTCTTAAGAGACCCTATCATATCTGCCTCCACCACCATCACCAGCAGCCCATTCCACGCACTCACCACTCTGCATAAAATACTTACCCCTGATATCTCCTCTGTAGCTACTTCCAAGCACCTTAAAACTGTGCCCTCTCGTGCTAGCCATTCGAGCCCTGGGAAAAAGCCTCTGGTTATTCACACGAGCAATGCCTCTCATCATCTTATACACCTCTATCAGGTCATCTCTCATCGCTCCAAGGAGAAAAAGCCAAGTTCACTCAACCTATTCTCATAAGGCATGCTCCCCAATCCAGGCAACATCCTTGTAAATCTCCTCTGCACCCTTTCTATGGCTTCCACATCCCTCCTGTAGTGAGGCGACTAGAAATGAGCACAGTACTCCAAGTGGGGCTAACCAGGGTCCTATATAGCTGCAACATTACCTTTTGGTTCTTAAACTCAATCCCATGATTGAAGAAGGCCAATGCACTGTATATGCCTTCTTAACCACACAGTCAACCTCGCAGCAGCTTTGAGTGTTCGATGGACTTGGACCCCAAGGTCCCTCTGATCCTCTACACTGCCAAGAGTCTTACCATTAATACTATATGCTGCCATGATATTTGACCTACCAAAACGAACCACCTCATATTTATCTGGGTTGAACTCCATCTGCCACTTCTCAGTCCAGTTTTGCATTTATAAATGTCCCGCTGTAACATCTGACAGCCCTCGACACGATCCACAACACCTCCAACCTTTGCGTCATCAGCAAATTTACTAACCCATCCCTCCACTTCCTCATCCAGGTCATTTATAAAAATCAGGAAGAGTAGGGGTCCCAGAACAGATCCCTGAGGCACACCACTGGTCACCAACCTCCATGCAGAATATGACCCTTTGCCTCCTGTGGACAGCCAGTTCTGGATCCACAAAGCAATGTCCCCTTCGATCCCATGCCTCCTTACTTTCTCAATAAGCCTTGCATGGGGTACCTTACCTAATGCCTTGCTGAAAACCTATATCTACTGCTCTACCTTCATCAATGTGTTTAGTCACATCCTCAAAAAATTCAATCAGGCTCGTAAGGCACGACCTGCCTTTGACAAGTTCTTCACAGATCATGACCAGTAGAACATAAAAACATAGAAAACCTACAGCACAATACAGGATATATGCTTTGGCGTATTTCCAAAGAGCTTTCTGAAAATCCAGATGATGTCTCCATTGCTGTATCCTGCCACAACCAATTGGTCACATCAGCTGACCACTTGGTAAAGAAAATCCATTATGTCTAGCAAACAGGACTGCCCTTAATAACTCCACTGCCTGTCCTCAACTAAGTCCTGTGTTTTTTTAAGCACATGCTAACTTTACTGTCAAATTAAACAGTTTGAGAAATATGAAAGGATGCAAACAAAAATTAAGAGGTTTTTCTTCCAATACTTCAGTGCATAGAAATTGAAGTTCTTAAAACATGCCTCTAGTCTCACCAATTTTAAGTAATTCTTTTTGAGCCTTTGGAGAACTGGTGTTTAATTACTGAGGATCTACCTTATTTATTCCAGAAAGTACTGCAAAATCTTCAAGGTAATCTAATAACTGTGAAAATTGAACAGAAGTTGAAAACACAAATAATCATTGATCTGCACCCATGAGAATAATTCCTGTAAACTGAATTCTATCTGAAGCATAGATAAAAACTACTGGAAATTCCAATGATGTTTCTGAAAAAGGTGCGCATGTGCTGGTAGTACTGGTATTACTCCTTGGTGAGTAAGAATGATGTTATTTTAACTGTGACTTCCACGTTACAAGAATGATTTGTTATTAGTCTTTTCCATTACCACAGCAGATACCATCTCTAGCCACGGTTGCAATTTATGAATTTACGCTAAAGAAATGGTAAACATTAATTAATTGTCCAACTATAAAATATGCACATGGTCAAAATTGCAACTCCCTCTGCAGATGCAACATGCTGTAATTCATAACAATATTTTGAAGAGTTGTAGAGTTCCTCCTAATGTCAGTCTTACTACACAGAATTTGAACCTTCAGTCACCATGTACATGCCACCTGTTTACCAACACTTGCTTGGTAGTCCTCTGTGCGTTGGTAATTCACATTCTCATCCAGATATCTTTTCAATACTGTGTGAGAATCTGTCTCCACAACCATCTCAGAGAGCGCATTCCAACCAATAGCTGAAAATTCCCCCCTCCCTCAGATTTACTCTAACTCCTCACCTTAAATCTACACCCTCTAGTTTTATACATACATCTGCATTATGGGGATATGTTTCTCACTATTAATTGTCTATGACACTCAAATTTTTTATAGCTCTATTAGGCCCCACCTTTGCCTCTTCCACTCCAAGGAAAACAAAAAACAAACCCCGTATTTTCGGTCTCTCCATATAACAGGCAACATCAAATTAAATCTCATTGGCATATCGTCCAGTAAAATATATAGAGTGGCAACTGGAACTGCACACAGTATTCTAGTTGTTGACTAACCAAACTTCTATAAATATGCACAATGTCTTATATTCTATGTTCTGGCTGATCAAGGCTGCCACCACCTACATACCTAAAGCTACCTATGCTGCCTTCATGGATGTATACATTAAGATCCTTCTGTTCCTCAGTATTTCCTATGGTCCTGCCTTTCATAATTTATGCCCTACCCCAATTAGATTGTTTGCACTGCACCATTTCACACATATTGGCATTAAATTCCATCTGCTACTCTATCTGTCCAATTTTGTCCTGGTCAATAGTTTGCTCTTACCCATCAAATATTTGGGGGATTAGATATGGAGTGGAGTAAAAATCATCCTATCACAAATGCTCCAGGGGCAGGTAAATGAATCCTACAGTTTTAATTTTACTCCATCTTTGTGCTATTTCTTCAAGCACTCTAAATACAGTGTTGTACAGAATAAAAGTTATACTTGTGTTGACCAGTTAAACCTGATCATAAACAGGTCAGCTTAATTCCGTACAATAACGCATTTCCTATTCAGATCAAACACTCTCAGTTCAAGAACACTGTGGTTAGAAGCATACCAAACCAATTCTCGTGGAGTAGATAAAACAACCCTCCCACATAAAAACAAAAACTGCTGTAAATGCTCAGCAGATTTGGCTACATCTGTGGGAAGAGAAATTGAACTAATGTTTCAGATCAAAGACCCTTTTTAACACTATGTAGACAAATCGATGAGGTAAGGAGCATTGAACCTTGTTTTGGGGAATGTAACTAGTCAGGTAGAGAGAATGTCAGTAAGGGAAATTTTAGAGGTAGTGACCCTAATCCATGCATTTTGGAATAGTCATGGAAAAAAAATAGGGACTGACTAGGAATAAAGGTCTTGTATGTCACCTGTGAAACAGACCAAACCTTGCTGGGAAGTGTTACTATTACCCCAAATTTCTCTATTTACCTCTTAAGGATTAGTATGTTTATGATTTCAACAAAACTGCTATTCCCAAACCTGTTCAACAAGTTCCACCAGAAATTGCCTGTCTCTGCTCAGATGTTAGAATCCTGATGGAGTCTACTTGCAGAGTGTAAAGAACCTATGAATCCACCCGCTGAACCTGCACTAGGTCAGACCTGGCACAGAACACCTAGACTGCTTATTTGAATGGAGAGGGATGACTACAAATGAGAAAGCTAAAGATAAGATCATTTGCTTATTCTGAATCAATTGAGTTTGCTTCATCTTTTTTAAATAATTTTGTTGTGCATATTATTTTCAATTATTATTTATTTTTAATTGTTTAACTGGACTTTTTGAAGTACTTTTGAATGCTACAGTCATTCAAAATAAATCCATCTTGACAGCTTTGGCAATAGGCAAAACCTGGAAACACAGTTTACCTAGCTGTCAAAGTTTGATTCAACTGTTTCAAGAACAGTATTTGTTCTGTATCACAACTGCAAAAATTATTAAAACTTGCACAAGGCTCTGGCCTTACTATTTCGTATCAGGATAGATTGGGCAGATCCAACTAATTATATTTATAGCTGGTGTAAATGTAACTGGAAGGCTTGGGCAGGTGCTCTCCCTCTGCCCTGCCCTAACAGATATTCCTGGGTAAGATCAAGTACAATATTGTTAAGGATAGGATATTGCTACTTCTGCCAGGTTCCACCTAACACTCTCAGGTCAATTGCACAGTATGTTAGATAAAGAGTAAAGCTTCTTCCACACTGTCCCAGCAAACAGTACAAAGGTAGATTTAAATGCGGACTAAATCTCTCTTTTGCAGTGTCCTATTATGCAGTCCCAGGTTATACCCACTTAAAATATCCCATACCACCAGTTACATAACTGCCAAAGTTTTTTCACTTGATTTGTTGTAGGAACTGGGCTGAAAATTACAAGAAGGGCTGAATGGTTGACTCCTGCTGCCTCTTATGTTCTTAATAAAAATAACCCAATTTCATTTCACATCACACACTACAAATTTAGAGATTTTTATTACATCAGTATAAAGATAATTGGAATTCAATTTTTAGAGATGGATGATAATACTTAACCCGCTGAACCATCTTGATCCAGGAGAACTGAAAGCAGTAACTGAATTTATTTCCATTGCTCTTTCAGTGAGTTCATTCTAGGTCATCTTGACTCACCACAGAGAAAAAAATTGTCCTCAATTCCCCCAGTTCTTTGCCAGGAATCTGTATGCTCTAATTACCAACCACACTTTCAGTGGAAATAGCTTTAACTTTTAACCCTATCAAAACTTTTCACTTTTCTGAACCACACTCCTAAATCTTCCTTTAACTTCCACTTTTTCACCATTTTTGCGCAATTCTTGCCCCAGCATTACTAGAGATCCATATTCTGGTGAATGTCCTCTTCTGCACTCACTTGAAGAAATTCCCATTTATTAAATATAAAAGTTTAAACAGAATTACACATCTGTAATAATTTCCCCCTCTTCCCATACTTTTACTAAATTCACTTTCCACTTATTTATGACAGTGTCTTTTTGGAGTTCTTCCAAGGTTATGTACAGTTAAGAGTTCCAGCTGAGGCTTAGCAGTGCAAATTGCAGCTTACTGATTACAATCCAAACCAGGCCTAGTATGCTCATAGTGTAGTTGGAACCCATGAAAACTTTGGTAATAGGAACTGTTACTTCACTCAGCAGATTAATGGATTGGGAACTGAACATGCAACAACAAGCAGTCAAGAGACAGTCACACACAATGTAAAACAACACCATTTTGTGATCTTTGGCTTAAATACTGAGGAAATGTAAAGAAAAGCTTATGGCAGGACCACACTTACAAGAGCTCAGCAATGATTTACAATCCTAAGTACTGTACATACATGTTTTGTCTATTGACTTACTAATATAAAAAATGCAGATACAAATCCCAAAAACACCAACATGATGATGATCAGATAATCTTTATACTAGCTTAGGGATACACTTTGTCAATAATACCAGGAGAATTCTGCAGCTCTTCTGAGGAAAAGTAAAGGTTGTTAACACACCTGGTGTTGAAGGAAGCATGCACAGTAGTGTGTGACCACAGGAGTGGAACGCTGCATGGTCTTTTGCTGCTGTAGCCTATCCACTTTAGTGTTCCACATATCGGGTGTTCAGAAATGCTCTCCTGTCACCTTGAACCAGTCTGGCATTTCTCCTCCGACTCTCTCGTTAACAAGCCATTTATGCCCACAGAACTGCCACACACTGGATTTTTTTTTTTGTTTTTAGCACCATTCTCTATAAATACTATAGTCCGTTTTGTGTAAAAATCCCAGGTGGTCAGCAGTTTCTGAGATACTCAAACTACCCTGTCTGGCACCAACAATCATTCTATGGTCAAAGTCACTTAGATCACACTTCCTCCCAATTCTGATTTTAGTCGAAACAACAACATATGTATAGAGTTGATGCCACATGATTAGCTAATTAGATATTTGCACTAACAAGCAGGTATACAGCTGTAGCTAATAAAGTAGCCACTGAATGTATTATGTCCTTACACAATCAAACAATACTGTAGCTGAATGTCATCTAGCTCTTTAAATTATCTAATTACCATCATTCAACTATGAAATTTCCTCTTCAATCATTGATCTTTCAGGAGGAGAAGATGGCAGCGCGCCTGCATGTGGGCAGCCCTCCGGTGAAAAACGATATCGTATCTGTTAAATAAGGGCCGTGGACAATTCTGATTTGATGGAGAATGGATGTGAAAGCACACAGGAACGTCTGGAGAAATTTCTGAAACGCCCGTTCACTGCTGTCGTTACTGTGCGGTCGGGAATCTTTCGGAGGGTAGACCTCAAAATCCCCGGCCTTCCCTGCTTTTGGCGACCGAGAAGGAGGTCGAATCATTCAGACAGAGATGGCGCTCAGTACTTGGTGTCGGACAGCTGATCAGAGCTCGAAGTTTTCAGATGACTCAGAGTCGGATTGAGGTCGGCATGGCAGGGAGAGTTTTTCTTCCTTCTTCCGTCTGCATGAGATATGGGACATTTGAGAAACTTTGAACTTTTACTGTGCTCATGGACTTCTTCATCAAGTTATGGTATTGTTGCACTGTTGTAACTATGTGTTATAATTATGTGGTTTTGTCAGTTTTTTCAGTCTTGGTCTGTCCTGTGTTTTGTGATATCACACCGGAGGAAATAATGTATCATTTCTTAATGTATGCATTACTAAATGACAATAAAAGAGGACTACGTGTCTTCATAATCTAAATAGCTATTTCTCATAGATATTTGCATAGACAAGTATTTCAGATAGAATACTGTATACATTCTCTGATAATAAACGCAGCCATTTCAACTACTGAATGCTTCCATGGCCTTCCCAAACTGAGCATCGTCAATTTTAGTCATTAATTTATTTATGTTATCTGTCATTGTATTGCTAATTTCCTTCAAGTCTCTGACTCCAGTCGCTGATCTGTCACTCCGTATTTATTAAAAGCTGTCCTGATAATCAACATCTCTAGATTGCCTTCACAGCTCTAACAAGAACAACTTCAAACTTTGTGTGCTGGTTTTTTGGCTGGTTTCTAAGCTTTGATTTATCTGGTAAGTGTGAAATAATATCTTGGATTTTAAAGACGTTCACATTAACATATAAAGTACATTCTGGTTAATTGGATCACTAGTTAATTGGGGCAGCTGCTATTTGGAACAACTCTTAAAGAACAAAAACTAATTGAGAAATTAACTGGAATTTCTTTTGTTTATTTGGGACTATGCTGCTTCATTGGGACAAGAAGCAGTTGCTGAACAATTTCTAACTAGCACCAGCCACATGCACTCGTGTCACCATTGGATACTTACAGCAAACAGCTTTTAAATAGCATCAGTTTCATGTGTTTGTATTCAAAAAACAGTGTTTTTCTCATTGATACTTGGCAAGAAATAAGCAGTAGGACAATTCAGAACTGTTTTGCTTACTGCGGTTTCAAGTATTCAGGCTTGGGAGATGTGAGAAATGGCAGTGAGGACGTGGATACCATAGAAAGGGTGCAGAGGAGATTTACAAGGATGTTGCCTGGTTTGGGGAACATGCCTTATGAAAATAGGTTGAGTGAACTCAGTCTTTTCTCCTTGGAGTCATGGAGGATGAGAGGTGACCTGATAGAGGTGTACAAGATATTGAGAGGTATTGATCGTGTGGATAGTCAGAGGCTTTTCCCAGTGCTGAAATGGCTAGAATGAGAGGGCATAGTTTTAAGGTGCTTGGAAGTAGGTACAGAGGAGATGTCAGGGGTAAGTTTTTTAAGCAGAGAGTGATGAGTGCGTGGAATGGGTTGCCGGCGGCGGCGGTGGAGGTGGAAATGGTAGGGTCTTTTAAGAGACTCCGGATGGAAAGATGGAGCTTAGAAAAATAGAGGGCTATGGGTAGTTCTAAGGTAGGGACATGTTCGGCACTGCTTTGTGGGCCAAAGGGCCGGTATTGTGCTGTAGGTTTTCTATGTTTCTGTGTAACATGGAATGATTTCACTACTTCAACAAGGTAGGAGTTACAAAGAATTTGAAAGTATTGACAGTTATTTTGAATGTGACAATGAAAATGAAGATTGGGAGGATGCCACTGTCAAAAGCATTGATTGAAGGCAGTCCATTATCTGCACAAGGTGTCCACACTGATATTGTTCATTTACAATCAATCAAAAAAATATGGTAGCATGCATTGGATGAATTCCTCTGTCAATACCTATTAGGAATTAATTCCATTCTATAGTACTGTATTAGTAGTGTTCTCATTTGCTCTGTATTTCATTTAAATACATAAATTGTTTCTCAGTTAAACAGTTAACTGTTTATCTTTTTTTGTACCTTTTTAACTATTTCCACGAAACCTTGGCTAATTGGGGAAGCTACTTAAATGGGCCAAAATGCACTACTCCCAATGTGTCCCAATTAACTTGAATCCACTGTATCTAAAAGAACAAGTTCTACCTCTGAACACTGGGAAATTGCACGACACACTTCCTTGGATACTAAAAGAAACTTCTCATTTCTCATTCCTATTCCTTATCCATTTCCTATCCAAATATTCACTCCTCTTTAATCCCCTGGGCTTTGGTTTTACTGACAGGCATATTTTGTGGCAATTTGCAAAACATGCATTTCCTGGTGAAAATGTGGATATGCTTCCTTCCTGTTAAATTGAAATCTTTGTAAAATGGAAATGGAAAATGTGCTTGCAAGTTTAAACACTCACACTAGATTTTCCTAGCCTGACATTTCTGAACACAAGACTTATTGCTTAAAATATAAAAGACTGCAAACTTTAAATAAAACAGAAAATTTTGGAGATACTCAGCAGGTCAGTAACCTCTAGAGAAAGAGAAACCGAGTTGATGTTTCAGGTCAATGACCTTTCATGTGTTTTCTGTTCCTACTTCGCTGCTCAGTTTACATCAGGCTCCCATGTTTCCAGCTGGCTCAGAGGACAATGAGTGGTAACCTTTCTTGTGATGTCTTCTAATTTAAATTTTTTTAGTAAATTAATTGTTCCAAACCAATCAATGTCAGCAATGGTCAAATGTCAGCTCTGTTTCTCTACATAGGTTGCCTGAACCTCAGAGCTTTAAGCAGCATCTGTTTTTGTTTATGCTTGGTTGTTCATGCTACAATAGATATTCTTATGAAGTGTTCCAAAATACTTCATCAAAATCATTCACATAATATGCTAGGGAAACTCAGCAAACCAAGTAGCATCTTTGAGCTGAGATCCTACATCAGTCTCGTCCAAAAGATGCCGTCCGACTTGAGTTCTTCCAGCATTTTGCATGTGTTACTCTGGATTTCCAAGAACTCTTGTATCTTGTGCTTATCAAAATTACTTGTTTTTTTATTGTACACATTAGTATTCAGTGCTTCCCCTGCTAAAGTAATGTTACTACAGCAAAAATAGATGTGCTGTTCACATCGCTGGTACAGGAATTACTGTAACTTTGAACTTTCCCCATTCCCAGATTGGCATACTGGATTTCTGCAGATATATCTTTAAGGTTTATACAGACAGCACCAAAACTGATTGTACGAGTTCTACCTGCAAAAGAAAACGTGGTCTTTTATGATGGCAACAGATTAAAAGGAAATTAGCATGTCAGCAGGATGTTAACAGCATCCTTGCAATGTGAAATACATTAATACAAGACATCAGAGCAAAATTATTCCACTTGGCTCATCTGGTCTGCTCCACCATTCCATCACAGCTGATATACTTTCCTTCTTAACCCTATCCTCCTGCCTTCTCCTTGTAACCTTTGACGCCCTGACTAACCAAGAACCTATCAAACTTTGCTTTAAACATGGCCAATGACTTGGCCTCCACAGCCATTTGTGGCAATAATCTCCACAAATTCACCACCCTCTGGCGAAAGACATTCCTTTTCATCTCTGTCCCACTATTCCGAGGCTGTGCCCTCTGGTCCTGGACTCATCTTCTATAAGAAACATCCTCTCTATATCCACTCTATCTAGGCCTTCCAATATTTGATAGGTTTGAATGAGATTCTTCCCTCATTCTTTTAAACTCCAACAAGTACAAGACCCAGTGCCGTTAAACACTCCTCATACGTCAACCGTTTCATTCGCAGAACCATTCTCGTGGACCTCCTCTGGACCCTTTCCAATGCCAGCACATCTTTTCTTAGCTAACAGGCCCAAAACTGCTCACAATACTCCAAGTGCAGCCTGCCAATGCCCTATGACCTTCAGTATCACATCCTCGCTCGTATATTCTAGTCCTTTTGAAATTAATGCTAACATTGCTTCCTTCCTATCAATTCAACCTGCAAGTTAAACCTGCGCAAGTATTCCAAGTCATTTTGCAGCTCTGACTTCTGGACTTTGTTTCCTATTTAAAAAATAGTCTATGGCTTTATTTCTTCTTCCAAAGTGCATGACTACACACTTCCGTACACTTTATTCCACTTGCCACGTCTTTGCCCATTCCCCAAATCTGTTAGAGTCCTTCTGCAGACACTGCTTCTTCAAAACTACCTGCCCCTCCACCTATCTTTGTATCGTCTGCTTCTTTAAGCAGACGAAGGGTCATCACCATAGCCAGATGCAAGGCGGGGGGGTGGGGGGGACTCTAAGCTAGGCTGAAATACAGAGGGAAGAAACTCCCTCTACTCGGCAGCATTTTCGCAAATGTGCAGTCGCTGGAGAACAAAACTGAGGACTTGAAGGCAAGATTGCTCTATTGGAGAGAAATGAGAGATTGTTGTGTTCTATGCTCAAATGAGACATGGCTTACTCCTAGATGAGGTGATCAGACCCGAAAGCTTCTCAATTCAAAGAATGGACCAAACTGCTGATTCAGAAGAGGCAAAAGTGGTGGAAGTGTGTTTCATGATAAACTCTCAGTGGTGCTCCGATGTGGCGGTTTTGTCGAACTTGTGTTCCCCTGACCTAGACCACCTAACAGTCAAATACCATTTGTTGTATTTACCTAGGGAGTTCTCCATAATCCTGACCACAGTTTACAAACCACCAGTGGCCAAATCTCAAGCACTTGAGATACTGCATGATGCCAGCTTCAGACAAGAAACAGCCCATTCTTCAAACCTAGCTTGTTTGAAGAAAACGTTGCCCAATTATCATCAGCACATAACCTGTAGCACCGGAGATTCCAACACGCTAGACCATTGTTATACTGAGATAAGGGATGCCTACCGTTCGATGTCCAGACTGCACTTCCGTAAATCTGATCACCTGGCTGTCCTCCTCTTACCAGCATACAGGCAGAGGTGAAAGAGCAAATTGCCAGAGATTAGGACAACAAAGAGGTGGTCCCAGGAGGCAGAGGAGTGGCTATGGAATTCCTTTGAGACTGGTAACTGGGCTGTGTTCAAAGACTCATCAGAGGATCTGAATGAATACACCATAGTTGTCAAGGACTTATAAAAACAGTCATAGACAAATGTGTCCCCAAAAAATCATTCAGAGTCTTTCCCCAACCAAAAGCCCTGGATGAACCATGAGATCCACATCTGCTGAGGACTAGATAACAGAAATTCTATTCTGGTGACTAAGGAGGTTACAAGAGGTCCAGGCTCAATATCTGGAAAGCCACCTCAAGGGCAGGGTGCTAATTCTGGACTAAACCTGAATCAAGGACGTCAACAGTTGTGGCAGGTCTTGAAAACTATCAATTCTTATAAAGTAAAATCAAGTGACATAGGGAACAACGGGGCCATCAAACTTGGAGGAACTATCACAAATTCCCACAGCCCCCAATGATCTTGTGATCTCAGTCTCTGAGGCCAACACGTGAGCAGCCTTCAGGAGGATGAACGCATAAAAAGCATTTAGACCAGACGGGGTACCAGGCCAAGTACTGAAGACCAGTACTGATCAACTGGCTGGGGTGATTACTGAGATCTTCAATCTCTCGCTTTGGCAGTCTTTGAGTTACCCACCTGCTTCCAGCAGATCTCAATTATACCAGTGCCTAAGAAAAACGTAGTAACCTAATTCAATGACTATCGTCCAGTAGCACTTAGTACAGAGTGACGAAGTCGTTTGAGAGTGTGGTGATGAAACATAACAACTCTTGCCTGGGGAGCAACTTGGATCCACTCCAATTTGCCTAGTGAACCAACAGATCCAGCAGATACCATCTCATTGGCTTTTCACTCAACCCTGGAACATCAGGATCCTCTTTATTGACTACTCAGCATTCAATACCATCATCCCCTCAAAACTAATCAATAAGCTTCAAGACCTCCTTGTGCAATTGGATCTTTGATTTCTTCACTTGCGAAAACATCAACATGATGATGATCAGATAAACTTTATATTAGCTTAGGGATACACTTTGTCAATAATAGTAGGAGAATTCTGCAGCTCTTCTGAAGAAATACAAAGGGTTGGATTGGCAACGACATCTCTTCCATGATCTCCATCAGCACAGATGCACCACCAGGCTGTGTGCTTAGATCCCTGCTCTACTCACTTTACAGTTACGACTGTGCAGCTCAGCACAGATCCAATGTCATATCCAAGTTTGCTGATAACACCATTGTTGTAGGCCAAATCAAAGGTGGTGTCTAATCAGTTTATCGGAGGGAGACTGAAA
Organism: Mobula hypostoma; assembly: GCF_963921235.1. Classification (NCBI taxonomy): domain Eukaryota; kingdom Metazoa; phylum Chordata; class Chondrichthyes; order Myliobatiformes; family Myliobatidae; genus Mobula; species Mobula hypostoma. Next base: position 70,644,154 of record NC_086112.1, on the reverse strand, counting down.
ATCTGGCTGAGTGGTTCATAATAACCACCTCTTACTCAATGTCAGCAAGGCCAAGAAACTGATTATTGACTTCAGGAGGAGGAAACCAAAGGAAAACAAGCCAGTCCTCATCAGAGGATCATAAGACCATAACCATAAGACAAATGAACAGAAGTCGGCCATTCGGCCCATCGAGTCTGCTCCATTTTATCATGAGCTGATCCATTCTCCCATTTAGTCCCACTCCCCCGCCTTCTCACCATAACATTTGATGCCCTGGCTACTCAGATACCTATCAATCTCTGCCTTAAATAAACCCAATGACTTGGCCTCCACTGCTGCCCGTGGCAACAAATTCCATAGATTCACCACCCTCTGACTAAAAAAATTTCTTCGCATTTCTGTTCTGAATGGGCGCTCTTCAATCCTTAAGTCATGCCCTCTTGTACTAGACTCCCCCATTATGGGAAACAACTTTGCCACATACACTCTGTCCATGCCTTTCAATATTCGAAATGTTTCTATGAGATCTTCCCTCATTCTTCTAAACTCTAAGGAATACAGTCCAAGAGCGGACAAATGTTTCTCATATGTTAACCCTCTCATTCTCGGAATCATTCTAGTGAATCTTCTCTGTACCCTCTCCAATGTCAGCACATCCTTCCTCAAATAAGGAGACCAAAACTGCCCACGGTACTCCAAGTGAGGTCTCACCAGCGCCTTACAGAGCCTCAACATCACATCCCTGCTCCTATACTTTATTCCTCGAGAAATGAATGCCAACATTGCATTCGCCTTCTTCACTACTGACTCAACCTGGAGGTTAACTTTAAGGGTATCCTGTACGAGGACTCGCATCTGCATCTCTGAACTTTGAATTCTTTCCCCATTTAAATAATAGTCTGCCTGTTTATTTTTTCTGCCGAAGTGCATAACCATACACTTTCCAACATTGTACTTCATTTGCCACTTCTCTGCCCGTTCTTCTAATCTATCCAAGTCTCTCTGCAGACTCTCCGTTTCCTCAGCACTACCGGCCCCTCCACCTATCTTGGTATCATCAGCAAACTTAGCCACAAAGCCATCTATTCCATAATCCAAATCGTTGATGTACAGTGTAAAAAGAAGCGGCCCCAACACGGACCCCTGTAGAACACCACTGGTAACCGGCAGCCAACCAGAATAGGATCCCTTTATTCCCACTCTCTGTTTCCTGCCATCAGCCAACGCTCTATCCACATGTGTAACTTTCCCGTAATTCCATGGGCTCTTATCTTGTTAAGTAGCCTCATGTGTGGCACCTTGTCAAAGGCCTTCTGAAAATCCAAATACACAACATCCACTGCATCTCCCTTGCCTAGCCTACTGGTACTTTCCTCAAAAAATTGTAATAGGTTTGTCAGGCAGGATTTTCCTTTAAGGAATCCATGCTGAGTTCTGCCTATCTTGTCATATGCCTCCTGTAACCTCATCCTTGACAATCGACTCCAACAACTTCCCAACCACCAATGTCAAGCTAACAGGTCTATCATTTCCTTTTTGCTTCCTTGCCCCCTTTTTAAATAGCGGAGTGACATTTGCAATCTTTCAGTCCTCCGGAACCATGCCAGAATCTATCAACTTTTGAAAGATCATCGCTAATGCCTCCGCAATCTCCACAGCTATTTCCTTCAGAACACGAGGGTGCATTCCAGCTGATCCGGGAGATTTATCCACCTTTAGACTATTCAGCTTCCTGAGTACTTTCTCTGTCGTAATTGTGACTGCGCACACTTCTCTTCCCTGCCACCTTGAGTGTCCGGTATACTGCTGATGTCTTCCTCAGTGAAGACTGATGCAAAATACTTGTTCAGTTCCTCTGCCATCTCCTTATCTCCCATTACAATTTCTCCAGCAACATTTTCTATCAGTCCTCTATCTATTCTCACCTGTCTTTTACTCTTTATATACTTGAAAAAGCTTTTAGTATCCTCTTTGACATTATTTGCTAGCTTCCTTTCATAGTTAATCTTTTTCCTCTTAATGACCTTCTTGGTTTCCTTTTGTAAGGTTTTAAAAACCTCCCAATCCTCTGTCTTCCCACTAATTTTTGCTTCCTTGTATGCCCTCTCCTTTGCTTTAAGTTTGGCTTTGACTACTCTTGTCAACTACGGTTGCATCCTTTTTCTACTCGAAAATTTCTTCTTTTTTGGAATATACCTGTCTTGCACTTTCCTCACTTCTCACATAAACTCCAGCCACTGCTGCTCTGCCGTCTTTCCCGCCAGTGTCCCTTTCCAGTCAACTTTGGCCAGTTCCTCTCTCATGCCACTGTAATTTCCTTTACTCCACTGAAATACCGACATATCAGATTTCGGCTTCTCTTTTTCAAATTTCACAGTGAACTCAATCATGTTATGATCACTGCCTCCTAAGGGTTCCTTCACCTCAAACTCTCTAATCATCTCCGGTTCATTACACAATACCCAGTCCAGTACAGCTGATCCCCTAGTGGGCTCAACAACAAGCTGTTCTAAAAAGCCATCTCGCAGACATTCTACAAATTCTCTCTCTTGAGATCCAGTGCCGACCTGATTTTCCCAATCCACTCGCATGTTAAGATCCCCCACAATTATCATAACACTGCCCTTCTGACAAGCCTTTTCTATTTCCAGTTGTAATTTGTAGTCCACATTCCTGTAGCTGTTTGGAGGCCTCTAAATAACTGCCATCAGGGTCCTTTTAGCCCTGCTGTTTCTTAGCTCAACCCATAAAGATTCTACACCTTCTGATCCTATATCACATCTTTCTAAGGATTTGATATCCTTTAGCCAGGTCTCAGTGATGGCCACAATATCATACCTGCCAATCTGTAGCTGTACAACAAGCTCATCCAGCTTATTCCTTATGCTGCGTGCATTTAAGTATAATACCTTAAGACCAATATTTGATACTTTTTGCTTTGAATGGTTATTCTATCATCGATTTATTGAGTATTCATGCAAGAAAACAAATCTCAGGATTGTATATGGTGACATATACGTACTTTGATGATAAAATTACTTTAATCTTTGAATAATATTGGTTCCCCGTCAGGTTCAGGTGTAACAGCGTGGAATTTAAAGTTGCTCACTCTTTCCACTTCTGACTCTCCGATGAGATTCTCCTATCACTATCGCTCTGCCCTGCTGCGCCTCAGTGCCACTGACCTGGCTGCTGCTGCTACTTTACCCTGATATCCAAAGGGGTATACATGTTATGGCGGGGAATGGCCCCAGGGAAACCCTGCACTGACTGCTTACCTCCTGGCGGTCACCCATTACAGTCTGAAGCCTGTATTCTGGTGTGACAACTCAGTAAAAGTTATCTGTGAAATTGTCAGCCTCCCAGATAGCCCTGAGTACATCTAGCTCCAGCTCCAGTTCTGTTAGTTACCCTAAAATCCCACATCTCATAGGAGGAGCATTCTACTGCCTGAACTACCACCTTGCCTACACTTGTTATTCCTATAACTTCTCAAACTTAAGTTCTGCCTGCACCTGTTCTTGTCTAAGCCTGCTGAGCCAAAGCCTGGTCACTCCAACAATGGCAGCTCTGCTTAAATCTCGCTTCCTTTTTTTGGGCCTTGCTAAATGACTATTAATCCGAGAAATCTCCTGCTCCATAGACAAGTTCCAAATAGCCTCACTCACTTTCACTTCACTTTCAAAACCTGGCATGTAAAGTCCAAAAGGGACTGCCTACTACTCACTCCACAGACAAGTCCCTACATGCCCTACTTGCTTTTTAAAACTGGCACCTAAGGTCCACAAGGAATTGTCTCCAACATGAAGGCAGTAACTTCATGGCTCCACTGATTGATTCCATTCACTTGAAAGACAAACTGCATCAGATTTGATTTTATCATTTTGTTATGGACTAGTTCACATATGAGCAACGTCTGTGGAAGCACCATAGTGAGTGGAGAGGGTTAGAGTGGGGAATGGAGACTTTGCCCGAAGAGGCTTCATCTAGAAGAGGTAGAGGACAAAGTGAGATTCCAGTAAGTTTCTTCCTTTATAATTGCAATAGGTAGAGCCAGTAGGAATGGAACCCAGGACAGAGGTATGTTCCTTTTGCACAATGTGGGAAGTCAGGCGAACTGCCGGTGTCCCTAATGACTACATCTGCAAGAAGCACATCCAGCTGCAGCTCCTTACAGACCATGTTATGGAATTGGAGCTGGATGACCTATGCATCATTCAACAGAATGAAGGGATGATATGACTGGAGCTACAGGGAGGCAGTCACACCAACAAGGTAGCTTGGTGACTTTCAGGAGAAAGAAAGAAAAGGCAGACAGTGCGAGAGTACCCCTGTGATTGCTCCCCTCAATGACAAGTGTACTAGTATGGATACTGTCTTGTTGGGGGGGGGGGGGAAACAAAATACTGGTGAAATCTGCAGGGACCAGGCCAGGCTTCTGGCGCTAAATCTGACTTTATGGCTCAGAAGGAAAGGAGGGTAGAAGAGATGAGCGATGGTCATAGGAGATTCAATAGTTAGGGGAATAGACAGGAGATTTTGTGGACATGAAAGTGACTCCCAGATGACATGTTACCTCCCAGGGCTAGGGACACCTGAGAATAAGTCCACAGTGTTAAGGGGGAGAATGAGTACCTGGAGGTAGTGGAACCAATGACAGAGCTAGGTAAATAAGGGTCTGTTGAGAGAATATAATGAGCTAAGAAGGAAGCTAAAAAGCAACCTCATGAGCAGTAATCTCTGGATTTCTCCCTGTACCATACGTCACCAGTGAGGGTTAGAACAGGATCACAAAGTCGATGAACGTGTGGCTGTGGAATTGATGCAGGGGGGCAGGTTTTCAGAATTGTGTATCATTGGGATCTCTTCTGGGGAAGGGGTGACCTGTACAAAGGGGACAGGTTACATCTGAACTTGAGAGGGACCACTGTCCTTGTCAGCAGTTTGCTAGAGCTGTTGGGGAGGGTTTAAGATGGCGCTGGTGAAGCCCAGTGATTATGTACAGGCAGCAAACAAAACAAAGAATTCAACTATACCTTTTACTAATGACACTTCTTGTAAAATTTATGGTAAACGATCACTGCAGACAATGAAGAGGTCAGCGAAGGCAAGGCTGCATCAAGAGTCGAAGGGAGGTCAAGGCATATTCGGGGCAAAGTCAGGCGAGCAGAACAGAGGATAGGCAGATTCAAGGCCTGTCCACCTAAACCGAGAGCGAGATTTGATCGATCTAAGTGCCACACTGATTCAGAAAGGTCAGGTTCGGGCTGGAACATGGCAGCAGGGTCTTGACTCCAGCTGCTCTGGGCTTCATGTCTATGAACTCAATAACCTTCTTAATGCTATTGTGTACTTTTATTGTTTGCACAATTTGGTTTTTGTCTCTCTGCACATTGGGTGTTTGACAAGGTTGTAAAGTATACCTACTTTGATAATAGATGCACTTTGAACTTTAAACTAGGTTGGCAGATGATGGAACATTTGATGGAAAGGTAGATGCAGTATGTAAGAGACTGTGAGGAAGGATAGGCAGTAGATAGAGCATACATATAGTTAGTTAATGAGGTTGAAGTGTTCACTTTATTGTGAGAAGTATCAGGAACTTAAAGCATGGAAGTACGATGTTGTGGCCATTACAGTGTCTTGGCTGTCACAAGAGTTAGCTGCTGGCTGTTCTGCAGTTTAACTGTTTCAGAAGGGACAGGGAGGAAGTAAAAGAGGTGGGGAATTGCTTTGCTAATCCAGGATAATATCATAGCTACAGAAAAGGAGGATGCTGTAGTTGGACGGTCTACTGTGTATGACATTGTATATTGTTGTATGACATTGTAGTCGTCTCTGAAACTTGGCTAAAAGATGGCTGTCATTGGAAGTTGAATGTCCAAGGATATTCGGTGTATCGGAAAGATACGTTAGTAGGCAGAGGGAGTGATGTGGCCCTGTGTATAAGAAATACTAGATCATTAGAAAGGAATGACACAGGATTGGAAGGTGTAGAGTCTCTATGGGTTGAGTTAAGAAATGGCAAAGGTAAAAGGATCCTAATAGCAGTTGTATATAGACCTCCACACAGCAACAGGGATGTGGATTACAAATTATAGCAGGAGATAGAAAATACATGTCACAAGGGCAGAGTCATGGTAATCGTTTGTGATTTTAACATGAAAGTGGATTGAGGAAACCAGGCCAGTACTGGACCTCAGGAGAGAAAATCTGCAGAATGCCTAATGGATGGCTTTTTAGAACAGCTTGAAAGTTGAGCCCACTAGAGAATTGGCTGTGCTGGATTGGGTGTTGTGCAATGATCCAGAGGTGATAAGAGAGCTTAAGGTTAAGGAACGCTTTAGGGAACAGTGATCACAATATGATCAAATTCACTTTGAAATTTGAGGAGAAACTAAATTCCGATGTGTCAGTATGTCAGTGGAAAAAAATAAATTACAATGGCATGAGAGAGGAACTGGCCAAGGTTGACTGGAAAGGGACACTAGCAGGAAGGACAGCAGAGCAGCAATGACTGGAGTTTCCGCAAAAAAAGTGAGGAAAGTGCAAGACAGATATATTCCAAATAAGAAGAAATTTTCAAATGGAAGGACACTATCGTGGCTGACAGGTGAAGTCAGGGTCAAACCAAAAGCAAAAGAGAGGGCATACAAGGAAGCCAAAGCTAGTGGGAAGATAGAGGATTGGGAAAAGCTTTTAAAAACTTGCAGAAGGAAACTAAGGGGGTCATTAGGAAGGAAAAGATGAATTATGAAAGGAAGCTGGCAACTAGTATCAAAGAAGATATTAAAAGCTTTTTTAAGTATATAAAGGGTAAAAGAGAGTTGAAGGTAGATATAGGACCAATAGAAAATGATGCTGGAGATATTGTAATGAGACACACAGAGATGGCAGTGGAACTGAATGCATAGTCTGCATCGGTCTTCACAGTGGAAGACATCTGCAGTATACTGGACATTCAAGAGTATCAGGGAAGTAGAGTATGTGCAGTGAAAATTACGACTGAGAGGGTGCTTAGGAAGCTTAATGGTCTGAGGGTGGATAAGTGGAATGCACCCTCAGGTTCTGCAGGAAGAAGCTGCAGAAACTGCAGAGGCATTAACAATGATCTTTCAAGAATCGGTAAGATTCTGGCATTGTACCAGATGACTGGAAAATTGTAAATGTTACTCCTGGGGCGAAGTGCTAGCCGGAGCGCGTCCAGCACCTCTTTAAGAAAAAAGCCAAAATAAACAAGCTAATTAATTAGGTGCTGCCCAGGGTGATTTGAGTATCTCAGAAACTGCTGGTCTCCTGTGATTTTTTACGCACAACAGACTCTGGAGTCTACAAAGAATGAGGCCAAAAACAAAAAAAATCCAGCAAGTGGATTTAACAAGATGTTTTCGCTCACAGAACAGCCACTCACTATATATTTTTTTGTTTTTGGCACCATTCTTTGTAAACTCCAGAGTCCGTTGTGCGTAACAATCCCAGGAGACCAGCAGTTTCTGAGATACTTAAATCACCCTGGGCGGCACGTAATTAATTAGCTTGTTTATTTCAGCTTTTTTCTTAAAGAGGGGCCGGACACGCTCCAGCTAGCACTGCACCCCAGGTTACTCCGCTATTTAAAAAGGGTGGGAGGCAGCAGAAAGGAAACTATAGACCTGTTGGCCTGACATCAGTGGTTGTGAAGCTGTTGGAATCGATTATTAGGGATGAGATTATGGAGTACGTGGAGGAATAGGCCAAAGCCAGCATGGTTTCCTGAAGGGAAAATCCTGCCTGACTGATCTACTGCAATTTTTTTGAGGGAATTACAAGCAGGGTAGTCAAAGGAAATGCAGTAATTTTGTTGTATTTGGATTTTCAGAAGGCCTTTGACAAGATGCTGCCCATGAAGCTGCTTAGCAAGAGTCAACGGAATTACAGGGAAGTTACTAGCATGGGTGGAGCATTGGCTGGTCAGCAGAAAACAGAGAGTGGGAATAAAGGGATCCTATTCTGGCTGGCTGCCGGTTACCCATGGAGTTCCGCAGGAGTTGGTGTTGAGACCGCTGCTTTTTACGATGTATGTCAATGATTTGGACTATGGGATTAATGGATTGGTGGCTAAATTTGCTGATGATACAAAGATAGGTGGAGGAGCGGGTAGTGTTGAGGAAACAGTGTTTAGATGGGGAGAGAATTCAAAATGCAGAGATGCAAAGGGACTTGAGAGTCCTTGTGCAGGATACTCTAAAGGTTAACCTCCAGGTTGAGTCGGTGGTGAAGAAGGCATTTTCTAGAGGTGTAGAATATAAGAACAGGGATGTGATGTTTGGGCTTTATAATGCACTCACGAAACCACACTTGTAGTACTGTGTGCAGTTTTGGGCTCTTTATTTTAGAAAGGATATACTGACATTGGACAGGGTTTAGAGAAGATTCATGAGAATGATTCCGGGAATGAAAGGGTTACTATATGAGGAACATCTGATAGCTCTTGAGCTGTATTGCCTGGCGTTCAGGAGAATGAGGGGGATCTTATAGAAACATTCTGAATGTTAAAAGGCCTGAACAGACTAGATATGGCAAAGTTATTTCCCGTGGTAGGGGAGTCTAGGACAAGAGGGCACAATTTCAAGACTGAAGGACGTCCACTTAGAACAGAGATGCAGAGAAATTACTTTAGTCAGAGGGTGGTAAATCCGTGGAATTAGTTGCCACGAGCAGCTATGGAGGCCAAGTCATTGGGTGTATTTAAGGCAGAGATAGATAGGTTCTTGATTAACCAGGGCATCAAAAGGTATGGGGACAAGGTCGGGAGAGTGGGGATGACTGGAAGAATTGGATCAGCCCATGATTGAATGGTGGAGCAGACTTGATGGGCCAAATGGCCTACTTCTGCTCTTATATCTCATGGTCTTAAGTCAGAAACAGGAAGGGAGTAATGACTATTGGGATATTCTACAGTAACCCCCCCCCTCCCCCACAATGGACACCAAGAAGCAACTCAGGAGGCAGATTTTGAAAAGGTGGAAAAATAACAGGGTTGTTGTCATGGGACTCTTCAACTTCCCTAAAAGTGATTTGCACCTCTTTAGTGCAAGAGGTTTAGGTGGGGCAGAATTTGTTGTGTGTGTCCATACGACAAAGGAGCAGAATTCAGCCTTTTGGCTCATCGACTCTTCTCCACCATTCCATCAAGGCTGATTTATTATTCCTTTCACTCCTGTTCTCCTGTGGGGGGAGGGGGGAGAAGCCAGAGGGAAATGAAATATAAAATAAAATCCAACCGTGCTAATATTTATGGGTAGATTACTGATACAGACTGAGAAATCAAACTAATTAAGAGTTCTGATATTCAGTATTAAGTGCAGAGGGCAGCAATGTGCCCAAATTGAAAATGAGTTGTTGTTCCTCATGCTTATGTTGGGCTTTACCGTGACTGTACAGGAGACCACAGACCAATAGCTCAAAATGGAAGTGGGATGAGGAATTAAAGTGGCAGACACTAAAATGGTCAGAATGGGGAGGGGAGAAAACTGTGTCCTCTACTTTTCAGTTTTGGCAATGAGTCTTTGACCTGAAATATTCACTTTTTCTCTTGCCATAGAGATGCAGCCTGATTGCCAAGTAGTTCCAGAATTTCTATTTTTTTTTAAGATTTCCAGCATCTGTATTTTTTTATTTCCAAATGCAGTGCCGGTACAGCTGTCATCGAGCTGCATTGTTATTTCCTGTGTTAGCACAGCCAGCCATAGGACATGATTACAAAAATTGATGATGTATCAGGTATAGATATTAAAACTGTTACACTGCAGCATGTAAAAAGACTCAATTTGGTCTGAAATGGATAGCATGATAGAGTTTAATTACAACTTTCAAAGCAGCTCTCTGGCAGGCATCACCATTTTATTGCAAATTAATCCTTTCATCAGAGTTATTTCACTATCTTAATCATGAGTAATCCCTTCAATGTATAGCAAATCTATAGAACAGTAACTAAAAAGGATCAATGAAAAACTATGCAAATACAAATATAAATAAACAGCAATAATTAAGAAAAGCATGAAATAACAAGATAGGGTCCTTAAAGTGAGACCATCGGTTATATGAACAGCAGAAACAGCATGAGTGTATTTAATCTCTTTCATTCAAGAGCCTGATTGTTGAGGGGTAGTAACTATTCTTGAACCTGGTGGTGAGAGTCCTGAGGCTCCTGTACCTCTACCTGATCGCAGCAGTGAAAAAAAGAGCATGGCCCGGCTAGTGAGGATCTTTCATGATGAGTGCTACTTTTCTATGGCAATAATTCAGGTAGATGTGCTCAATGGTTGGGAGGGCTTTACCCATGAAGTACTGGGCTGAATCCACTATTTCTGTATGATTTTGCGCTCAAAGACATTGGTGTCCCCATACTAGCCCATAATGCAGCTAGTCAGTACACTTTCCACCACACGTCTATAGAAGTTTGTCAAGGATTTTAATGACATGCTGAACCTCCGCAGACTCCTGAGGAAGTAGAGGTGTTGTTGTGCTTTCTTTGCAGTTACATCTATATGATGGGTACAGGACGGGTCCTCTGAGATAGTGACACCCAGGAACTTAAAGTTATTGACCTTCTCCACCTCTGATCCTCCGATGATTACTGGCTCATGGACCTCTGGTTTCCCTCTCTTGAAGTCCATTATCAGTTCCTTGGTCTTGCATTGTTATTAATTCAAGCACTTTCAAAGCTTTTAACATGTTTGATTCTTTCTTTCTACTTCTTGTGACCAGTAAATTCAGTATCATAACAACAAGTTCCATCATCTCATATACCTCAGTTTATTTATTTGCCCAGATTGTATACTGACAGTGAAACTACTGCCATTTCACATCCATATGGGAGAAAATGCCCAAAATTATGCATACTTCTAGTTTATCAAGGAAATGGCAACATTATTGACAAATAATTCAACTCTCAAAACTGTAGAGTTTGCTGTTTTGCATCCTATTTCTAAATTAAGAGAAATAAAATGAATTGATGTGAACTTAAGGTACTTCCGAATTAGCCTCATTGCAAAATACCCCCTACACAATATGCTGTTGTATAACGTCTGCGAGTTTTTAAAATGCAGGTTAAACCACAATTATGTTCTGGAGAAGCTAAGTTTATGGATGTCAATACCAATTTCCTCAATGATAATATTTTAAGAGTATTTTCTTTCTTTATTAAATACATCTATAATATTTCAGACTATCATAATCTGGTCTATGTGCATCAATCTTTGGATAATTAAGCAGTGTTTCTATACTTAAAAAATATTGCAAAGTTATGTTCGTTTCTGTCATGTAATGATGCTGAAAAACTCATTCACGCCTTTATTTCGATCAGACTAGATTACAGTAATGCACTTTTTACTGGCCTCCAAAGCAAACTATTGACAAACTTCAACTCAGTTTGAACGCTGATGCTGAACTTTTAACCAAAACCAGGATGAGGAAGCACATCACTCCCATCCTAACTACACTGCATTGGCTTCTTGTATCTTTTAGAATTGATTTTCAAACTCTCTTACTTGTGTTTAAAGCTCTGAATGATCTGAGACCAGAATGTGTCACAGAATCACTTTCATTTTATCAGAATCAAATTTAATATCACCGGCATATGTTGTGAAATTTGTTAACCCTACAGCAGCAGTACAATGAAATATATAGAAAATATATATGATAAACATAGAGAAAAAACTGAATTACATTAAGTATATATGTCTATTAATTTAAGTTATAATAAGCAGTGTAAAATAACAGAAATTAAAAAGTAGTGAGGTAGTGGGTTCAATGTCCATTATAATCTTGCTTGAGCTCTCAGGTTTTCTTCCAACAGTCTCCTAAATTAAATAATCTCCATTCAAAGATAGCTGACAGGTCAGCATTTCTGAACTATGCTCCTAAACTGTGAGACTTAATACCTAAAACTATAAGGGATGCAGACTCAGTTGACATTTTTAAATGCCAGCTCAAAACCTACTTACCTAACCTTGCTTTGACTCACATCTTTTTGTCTTTTATTTTTATGTTTACACTTCATTCCATTGTAAAGCACTTTGAACTACATTGTCTGTATGAAAAGTGCTTTATGAATAGTTATCATTAACTACATTGATGGTAAGGGTAGGTGAACAGGTCTACTTTATCTGTGCTGAGGGATTACAAGTTAGCAGGCTCCTTAAGAGAAGAAAGCTCACGCTCACATGGTCAATGCATTCTTCCTCAACCCAACTGACAGTTGAGGCAGGTGATTTGCTATAATTTTCCCAGGTAGCTTTCCTTTGTCCTCCTGCTCCTGCTGCCAGTCAGTCTGTGCCTCTCGTGTCTCAGGCTCCAGGTCTGATGTTGCTCTGCCACTGGGAAGACTGCTGCCTTCACGTCACTGGATTGTGCGGAGTTCAGCAGGCAGTGCTGTCGATTCGCTTCCAGGTGTATACTGCAGGGTGCTCCAGATAGCTGAAGGCATCTGAACAGTAACTCAGGTACACTGATGATTCCCATTGTACTGAAGCTGAGCAGCTGTAGAACTGAGAACTGGTGTCAGGAGCTGGAATGAAGGAGGATGGCCCATATCCCCTGGGATCAGCACAGGCTGAACAAAAGATTTGTGCCACATTAAGACAGCTTTATAACCTGTCCTCCTGGAAAATATAACACTGACCAAAGGGAACACCTTTGGATGATCCATGATGCTTTGACCACCAAGGGAATGAAAACCTTTCTCAGTGAGAAAGTTTTGAGAAGAGCCATCAGTGCAGTCAGTGCTCAAAAATCACATTGTCTAAGACCACTTAATTATCAAAGATTATATCTTCAAATATAGGTCTCGGGTGACCTCCCTGATGCTTTAGCAAGCAGCACACTTAGAGATATAGCAGAGTCTGTTACATTCACTTAGAACAGTCCTGTGCAAGGAAGTTAACAGCTGATGGAATGAGCTGTCTGCTGAGGCTAGTGCCATTGTCTTCTTGCACATATCTCATTGGTGAGAAACTTGAAAAGTATTTGAATCTGCAAAATTTTATTAGGTACACCTGCTTGTTAATGCAAATATCTAAACAGCCATTCACGTAGCAGCAACTCAATTCATAAAAGTTTATAGGCATGGTCAATTGGTTCAGTTGTTGTTCAGACCAAATATCAGAATGGGGAAGAAATATGATCCAAGTGACTTCGATCGTGGAATGATCGTTGGTGCCAGATGGGGTGGCTGGTGCAAAAAAAACAAAAACCATCCATTGAGCAGGTCTGTGGGCAAAAAACACTTTGATAATGAGAGAGGTCACAGGAAAATGGCCAGTCAGGTTCAAACTGATAGGAAGTCAACAGTAACTCAAATAACCACACAAGTGGTATACAGGTTAGATTCTCTGAACGGGCAACACACTAAACCTTAAGTGGATGGGCTATAGCAGCAGAAGACCATGAACATACTCAGTGGTCACTTGATCAGGTACAGGAGGCTTTCATTCAGTAGGTGCCTGCATCACTGATAAAAACAATCATAATAAAAACAAACTATTATATAGTGAATTTTACCTTTTTTTAAGATGATTTTTGGTGCTAATTTTTCAGGCCAGTAAAGAACAAAGGTAACAGCTGAAAGGATTTTGTAAAGGTATTTGGAACGATTCACTGGTTCCTGACCATGGAATATTAATTTACAGTATTGAATTTGAGGCATGTTGACTTTGTTCCTGCTTTGTCTGCGCTTATTGTTACACTCAACCTTCACACCTGCAATTGTTTCCCATTTTATGAGCAAAGGTGATGTCGCTGTGATGTTCAAGTTATGACTGATACGGCACAAGTCAAACACAAATCTGTACATGTAGGGCTGGAACTTTCCACACTCTTACTGCGTGCCCACCTAAGGAACAAATGCTGGAAGATCATACACCCACAGATCAGCTCCCAATTTTCAGCTATTAATGTTAATAGCACAAATACCATCAGCTGAGACATATACAGTCCATTACCTATACATAATTTCACTAATGAAACATATGGTGTTCACTTTGAATAATTTAGGTAAAGTCTGTACAGATTAGAGATACTAATGGAGACATGAAACTTTAGAAACTGGGGTTAGATGAGCTGGTGAGTACGTCAAGAGTGTGGTGAGGTAATAAAGGGGCAAGCAGTGATAGTGCCTGATAGTGCCTGGTGGGAAGTGAGGCATTCAGAGTATGGCAAGGTACTGAAGGATTGTAATAGCAGGCATGGTGTGTTGATAAGAGGTCAAGGTCACGGTGAAGTAACAAGGGGATATGGTGTTAGAAAGGTAATGAGGGTAATGAAGTATTGATAGCATTGTCACATGTACCGAGATACAGTGAGAAGCTTTTATTTGCATGCCACCCTGTCAAATCATGCCAAAAACAAATACTTCGAGGGAAAACAGTATATAGAAGTGTTGTAGAACATTGCTGGTAATTCTCATAGTCTTAGAATTGAGATTTAAAGGAGAATGGCTATAAAACCAATGAGTGGAATTGCTTAGGGCTTAATCACAGATCACATTCACCATCCTCCAGAGTTATTGTTAGTGACTAAGTGGCAGCTGAGAGATCTAATAGGAGATAAACTGAACCCCGACCTTTAAATGGCAGCTTACCCAACTTCTGGGTTTGGTGGGTGTGCAGACCAATTTAGTGGACAAGCTAGAGGTGTATCTGTATGGAAATATTTTAATCAATATGATCCAGATAGATTTAAGGAGGAAAGATCCTGCTTTATAAAGCATTTTGATCTTTTAAGAAAGAAGCACAAATGGTTCCAGTAATACATTTGCTCTTGGGCCAGAGGAACTTCTGAAACTACTTTGCATGCAAGCTACAAACAAGAGAAAATCTGCAGATGCTGGAAATCCAAGCAACACATACAAAATGCCCAAAACGTCGACTGTACTCCCGCCCCCCCCATAGATGCTAGCTGGCCTGCTGAGTTCCTCCAGCATTTTGCATGCAAGCTATCTCATTATGCCGGGCAGAGAAGGAACTAAAGGCATTAAGGAGAACGACGAATGAAGTTTATTTAACAACTAAGAAGAGTATCAGTGAGAATTTAATTGTTTCACTCACATGGCAACTTTTTCTGTAAGCTCCCAAACTCTTATTTCTGCTGTTTCTAAAATATACCTATATTATATGATTCTGAATGAGAAAGCAAGTTCTGGAAATGGTACTAAAAGTTAGAAACTACACAATCCTGTTCAGATCAGTATACGCTGGCTGGAATTGCACACTGGTAATAGTGCTCTGATTATCTGCACCAAATCTAGATGTATGGAGGAAGAAGCCTACAAGTTCAACTATTCCAGAAGCAAAGATGAGTAGGCGGCTGAACAGTGTTGAAAATAGAGCATGTGCTGGTCTACTATGAGACAAATGGCAGGTTTTATATGTTGGATAAAGTAACACATTAGCACAGAGGTCGTGGTAATATGCTTAAAGTCTAGCCATCATGTAAAACAATTCAAAACATTTCCGGAATATCAGGTAATGCAATGCCCTAAGTAAATGATGTACAGGTCAGAGCTCGCTTGTTATGTTGCATGGCTTTAAAAACAGACATATAAAGCACATCAGATTTGATGGAAATGGAGGAGATTTACAAGAGTGCCAAGAATAAGGAACATCAGTTGTGAAGAGAGATTAAAAGCTCTGGATATTCCTCCTAGAACAGGAGATGCTGAGAGGAGATTCATCACGTGTTGAAAATTATGGAAGTCTATAATTGAGTAAAATCATTTCCACTGGCAAAAGGATTAATAACCCAAAAACATGGATTTAAAATAAATCACAAGTATTAGGATGAAGAGAACTTTAGTTTTACTAAGAAATTTATAACAAATTTGAATACACTTCCTGAAACCAACTAATATATTAACTTTATATATGCTTGACAATTAAATAAAAATGATGGGACTATGGGGAAAGCGGGGGGAGTGGAACTAATTTGATAACTTTACAGAAGTGCTGTGGAAGAGCATGACTTACTCCTCTACTTTGTGCGAGACTGGAATCCACGAGCTTCTGACTCACTGGCAAGTGTGCCACTGATGGGTCAGGACCGATTTAGGTTTGGCCTGCGACAAGGCAACAAGGCTTTTTGGATTACTGCAACATCCACTAATTCCCAATTTCAGTAGCAAATGGAAGAAACATACCAAGCACAAATTCTTAAAATAACTGCTTAAAGAAACCACTTATCTGAGCCTTTGCTGAATGAAGCAATACACTGACAGCATGAATAGCATAGTAGTGCTCAAGTCAAAGAACTCACAATCAGATTCACTTTTCTGATTTTGTTGCCTATATTACAGTTTTACCTTGCTACAAGATTGTCACCAGCAATTCCCTAGTGTTGCTTTGGCTGGAACTACATGGAAATGACTAATACTACACCAAGGCCTGATACAGCTGCACCTTTCTGGGTCTATGAGCTCTTTGGTATCAGCAGACAGACTCAAACAGGCTAGCTTCATGTTCCTGCATCTAAAAATAAAGCATTGTTGGCAGCTGTCAACCTTGTTTACCAGTTCAATTGGAGTAAGCAGACAGAACTAGAAATTATTGCTCTTGTTTTTATTAGATGTGTTAGGCTTCAGGAAAAAAGCATACCTAAGAAATTAAGCATGGAGTAGATGTTGGGTCAGCAACAAATGTCCCTTCATCAAATACTTCAAGAGTATTTGTCTTACTGAATTCTTTTTTGTTGCGCCTAAGAGTTTCTGTCTAGCCTCCTACCTTGAAACCTCCACAAATTCCTGTTCATCCAAAAACACTGTTACCTCTGTTCCAATTCATACCAACTTCCATTCACCTACTATCCTTCGAATCATGATCACCTAAAATTTAAAATTTTCTTTTTTGTATTCAGGTATTTTTTCAACCCTTGAAGATGCAAGCACTTTTCCAGTTCTGTTTTCAGTGCGCTCCTGACTTACATCACTTCAACTAGACTTGTCCTCCTCTTGTTCTTCTTTCTTGGTCTGACTCTTAAGTGCTATTCAAATGCAAGTTGTTGCCAGCCGTAAGAGAACAATTCTGCATGCAATAGGGATCAAGGAACAATCTAGCAGTAGCTCAAAAGCATGAATATCCTATTTTCTTGTGACTTCCTTTTCTTCCCTTACAGAATAACATATCCTATTGTAAGAGCACAATGGCTAATATTTTGATTTGATGCTCTTTGTGAAAATCATTATCCACTGGAAGCTCAGATAAAAACTTCAGAGATACTACATATATAGTGTTACAGTACAGAGCAAGGAGAAAACTTTCCAGATTTTGTGGTCCAGCAGCAATCTTTATCAGCTGGAAATCTGGATTCCACTGCACTTGACCAATATTGTAACAAAGGAGTGACAGTGTCTATAAAGAAATGCCCTCCCTCCACTATTGATGCTGCCCTCACCCACATCTCCTCCATTTCATGTCCATCCAGATTCACCCCATCTTCCTGCCACCTTAATACCTACTACCCTATCAGCCTCTGGAATCTCCAAAGGGATCTTACCACTAAACATATGGCTAGCTTCCCCCCTCTGCTTTCCGCAGAGACCACTCCCTTTGCGATTCCCTTGTCCATTCATCCCTCCCCACTAATCTCCCTTCCAGCACTTATCCCTGCAAGAGTTCAAACTGCTACACTTTCCTATTCACCTCCTCCCTCACCTCTATTCAGGGCCCCAAACAATCCCTCCAAGTGAGGAAACACTTCACCTGCAAATCTGCTGGGGTTGTCTATTGTACCAAGTGCTCCCAATGCAGCCTTCTCTAACTGGTGAGAATTGGGGGACCGCTTCGTCGACCACCTCTGCAACATCTGCTGCAAGGGGACTTCCCAGTGGCCAAACATTTTAATTTCAATTCCCATTCTCATATGTCAGTTCATGGCCTTTTCTTGTGCCAAGATGAGGCCACCCTCAGGGTGGAAGAGCAACAACTCATCTGGATAGCCTCCAACCTGATGGCATGAATATCGATTTCTCCTTCTAGTAAATTAATTCCCCTCCTTCCTCTATTCCCACTCTGACTTTTTACCTCTTCTCACCTGCCTATAACTTCCCCCGGGTCCCCTCCTCCTTCCCTTTCTCCAGTGGTCCACTGTCCTCTCCTATCAGATTCCTTCTTCCCCATCCCTTTACTTTTCCCACCCACCTGGCTTCACCTATCACCTTCCAGCCATCCTCTCTCCCCTTCCCCCTTCCTTCTCAGTCTTGAAGAAGGGTCTTGGCCCAAAACGTCATTCATTTCCATAGATGCTGCCTGACCTGCTGAGTT
The DNA here is from genome assembly GCF_963921235.1 of Mobula hypostoma. Classification (NCBI taxonomy): domain Eukaryota; kingdom Metazoa; phylum Chordata; class Chondrichthyes; order Myliobatiformes; family Myliobatidae; genus Mobula; species Mobula hypostoma. Next base: position 70,625,879 of record NC_086112.1, on the reverse strand, counting down.
CCTCCAGCAGTTTGTGTGTGGCTGAGAAACCAGTTTACATAGTTGGAAAAAACATCGATCAGTTCCTAATATAATTTATGACAAATGTTCCCTCTGGACAATACACCACTGTGGAAGTATTAATTCAGAAAAGTTACTCTGACATGCCTACACCAAGGAAAAGAATAAAACAAAACAGAAAAAAAAGGAGCAAAATAACCAAAAATGATGATGGAGAGAACTTGAAATAAACTGGCAACTGAAAATAATTAAACCTAATCCACCAATGAAGGAAACAACAACTATTGTGTCAGCGGGTGGGGGTTTGCAGATGCAACAGTGTTTACTGATCTCTGGCTTCATATGCCAGTTGCAAAATTGAGTTGGCAGTGGGCAAATACAGGAGCTCTAACTTGCCAAATATTGGCAACAACTCGCCATGCATTTCCATCCCATCTCTGCTTTACAACTGGAGATTCAGTGCAAATTCTTTCTTCCATTTTTTAAAAAAATACGTTGCCTCCCTCAGTGGCTGTAGCAGGACAAGGACCATCTGGGAACAGTAATGTTGCTTACGCTTTCATCAGTGCAAAGTAAAACTAGAAATACCTTACACAGGAATGATTGAGGATGCCCATCTTCTCTGTAACCCTCTTTACAGTAAAATGAAGGAGACCCATCTACTGCTCCCAAAGATTAAAGAGTTCAATTAAACAGTGGGCCCACGAGGCTGTCACATATCTGAGCCTGTTTACTATTGCATCCTGTCTATAGGTAGTAGAAAAGATGCATAGTTTATTTACAGCTGCCACGATTAGTATGTTCAGAGTATGTCTTTTAAGAGATAGTGATTTTTGTAACATCAGATAGGATCTGCCTTCATCATTTCAGGTAAAATGAAACAAAAATAACCTGGCTGACCACAAATGGCAGGTAAGATTTAAAGCACTAAGAACAACCTGCAGACAATACAACATGGACGTGCTGTGAAGTTGAGGTTTGATTTGAATAGCAATGTTTTTCTTCATAGGCTTTCAACTGCAATTCAGGATCAACTGAACTGACACATACAATCTCTGTGAGACTTTCAGGATGGCGTCTTTTAGTTCAGTACAACTTCACTGTAACAACCCAAAATCCCAACCTTGAACATACTCAGTAACTGAGTCTCTACATCCCTCTAGGGCACTGATTTTCAAAGATTCACCACCCTCTTAATGAATAAATTTCTTCTCAACTGAATGGGGAATCTATCTCCTAGTTCTAGACAGCCGAACCAGGGACAACACAACTTCCAACTACCCTGCAAACCACGTAATATTTTGTATGTCTCAACAAGGTTAATCCTCATTTGATAGCACCTAATATTCATATCGTCTTGATGTACTTACGCACAGAATGATCTGTCTGGATGGCAAGCTTTTGACGCTACATGTGACATACATGTGACGCTAATAAACCAATTATCATTTTCTAAACATTAGAATGGTTAGGTCAAATTTGCTTAAACTTTCCTGGTAGGAGAAGCACCCTCACACATCCACCTCTAGAAGCTAATTGCAGTAATCCATTTGGCGAAGCTTTATTGCACTCTCACTGTTACATGTACATGATTCCCAAGGAACTCTTGGCATAGGATGAACTGCATCTTTTCACAGCAAATGCAAACATTCAAATTAGCTACCTCTTGCAAGGTGAGCAATGGAGTAGGTATCATCACTTTCTCCAGTTCCCATTCCCCATCTGAATAGTAGTGAATCAGAAACCAGAACTCACACAAAAGTTAATAAAGTGAAGGGCTAAAACAAATTTCGGAGGTAATAATTGACCAACACAAACTCAGCTGCAAAGCCACTTTAGTATTTAGTAATTCACCAGTTTATTAACCAGCTCACCAGATTATTAACCAATAGAAACTGGATTTTTGACTCTTCAGAAAATTGCATTGTACGTTTTAATACTTGCAACACTTAACATGCGCCCAGAAGTCAGAACAAGAAGTATTTATGCATGCAAAATAAATTAACCTCCAGCACGGGTATAAAGAATCACCTACAAGTAGATATGCTCTGAAAGCTAAAAATTAGATCAATGCAGCCAAAAATAAATAGAAATATTTGCAAGTTTATGAATAAAAGAAAATAAAAATATAGGCAGCTAGGCAAAAAGCTGAAAAGCAGGACCTCCAGGATAGTAATCTCTAGACTGTAGCCTGTGCCATGCACCAGTGAGGTTAAGAACAGGATCATTTGGCAGAAAAATGCATGGCTGAGGAATTGGTGCAGGGGGCAGGAGTTCAGCTTTCTGGATCATTGAGATCTCTTCTTGGGAAGGTGACCTGTACAAAAAGACAGGCTTACACCAAAACTCAGGGGAGCAAGTTTGCTACAGCTGTTGGGGAAGATATCAACTATTTGGCAGGGGGGTGGGAACTGGAGTGATAGGGCTGAGAATGGGTTGGTGTACAAATAGATGCAGTGTGTAATGAGAAGGACAAGTAGATAATATAGAGGTGACATAGGATCAGAAGATGTAGAACCTTTCTGGGAAGAATTAAGGAACTACAAAGGTAAAAAGACCATGAAGAGAGTTATAAACATTTGCCAGGATGTGGAATACAAATTGCAACAGGAGATTGAAAATGCATGTAATAAGGGCAATGTTATGACTGCCATGGGGGATTTCAATATGCAGGTAGATTGGGAAAATCAGGTTGGTGCTGGATTCCAAGATGGAATTTGTAGAATGCCTACGAGATGGCTTTTTAGAACAGCAAGTGGTTGAGCCCACAAGGGGAAAGACAATTCTGGATTAAGTGATGTTTAAGAAATAAAATTTCATTTGGAGATGAAGATAAAGCAACCCTTAGGAAACAGTGATCATAGTATGTTGAATTTCAACCTGCAGATTAAGAGGGAGAAGTTAATGTCAGATATACAGGAAATTAGAAATGTGTGCAATAAAGGAACAGCAGTTATAATGGGTGACTTCAATCTACATGTAGACTGGGTGAACCAAATTGGTAAAGGTGCTGAGGAAGAGGATTTCTTGGAATGTATGCGGGATGGTTTTTTGAACCAACATGTCGAGGAACCGACTAGAGAGCAGGCTATTCTGGACTGGGTTTTGAGCAATGAGGAAGGGTTAATTAGCGATCTTGTTGTGAGAGGCCCCTTGGGTAAGAGTGACCATAATATGATGGAATTCTTCATTAACATGGAGAGTGACGTAGTTAATTCAGAAACAAAGGTTCTGAACTTAAAGAGGGGTAACTTTGAAGGTATGAGACGTGAATTAGCTAAGATAGACTGGCAAATGACACTTCAAGGATTGACGGTGGATATGCAATGGCAGGCATTTAAAGGTTGCATGGATGAACTACAACAATTGTTCATCCCAGTTTGGCAAAAGAATAAATCAAGGAAGGTAGTGCACCCGTGGCTGACAAGAGAAATTAGGGATAGTATCAATTCCAAAGAAGTAGCATACAAATTAGCCACAGAAAGTGGCTCACCTGAGGACTGGGAGAAATTCAGAGTTCAGCAGAGGAGGACAAAGGGCTTAATTAGGAAGGGGAAAAAAGATTATGAGAGAAAACTGGCAGAGAACATAAAAACGGACTGTAAAAGCTTTTATAGATATGTAAAAAGGAAAAGACTGATAAAGACAAATGTAGGTCCCCTGCAAACAGAAACAGGTGAATTGACTATGGGGAGCAAGGACATGGCAGACCAATTGAATAATTACTTTGGTTCTGTCTTCACTAAGGAGGACATAAATAATCTTCCAGAAATAGTAAGGGACAGAGGGTCCAGTGAGATGGAGGAACTGAGCGAAATACATGTTAGTAGGGAAGTGGTGTTAGGTAAATTGAAGGGATTGAAGGCAGATAAATCCCCGGGGCCAGATGGTCTGCATCCCAGAGTGCTTAAGGAAGTGGCCCAAGAAATAGTGGATGCATTAGTGATAATTTTTCAAAACTCGTTAGATTCTGGACTAGTTCCTGAGGATTGGAGGGTGGCTAATGTAACCCCACTTTTTAAAAAAGGAGGGAGAGAGAAACCGGGGAATTATAGGCCGGTTAGCCTAACGTCGGTGGTGGGGAAACTGCTGGAGTCAGTTATCAAGGATGTGATAACAGCACATTTGGAAAGCGGTGAAATGATCGGACAAAGTCAGCATGGATTTGTGAAAGGAAAATCATGTCTGACGAATCTCATAGAATTTTTTGAGGATGTAACTAGTAGAGTGGATAGGGGAGAACCAGTGGATGTGGTATATTTGGATTTTCAAAAGGCTTTTGACAAGGTCCCACACAGGAGATTAGTGTGCAAACTTAAAGCACACGGTATTGGGGGTAAGGTATTGGTGTGGGTGGAGAATTGGTTAGCAGACAGGAAGCAAAGAGTGGGAATAAACGGGACCTTTTCAGAATGGCAGGCGGTGACTAGTCGGGTACCGCAAGGCTCAGTGCTGGGACCCCAGTTGTTTACAATATATATTAATGACTTGGATGAGGGAATTAAATGCAGCATCTCCAAGTCTGCGGATGACACAAAGCTGGGTGGCAGTGTTAGCAGTGAGGAGGATGCTAAGAGGATGCAGGGTGACTTGGATAGGTTGGGTGAGTGGGCAAACTCATGGCAGATGCAATTTAATGTGGATAAATGTGAAGTTATCCACTTTGGTGGCAAAAATAGGAAAACAGATTATTATCTGAATGGTGGCCGATTAGGAAAAGGGGAGGTGCAACGAGACCTGGGTGTCATTATACACCAGTCATTGAAAGTGGGCATGCAGGTACAGCAGGCGGTGAAAAAGGCGAACGGTATGCTGGCATTTATAGCGAGAGGATTCGAGTACAGGAGCAGGGAGGTACTACTGCAGTTGTACAAGGCCTTGGTGAGACCGCACCTGGAGTATTGTGTGCAGTTTTGGTCCCCTAATCTGAGGAAAGACATCTTTGCCATAGAGGGAGTACAAAGAAGGTTCACCAGATTGATTCCTGGGATGGCAGGTCTTTCATATGAAGAAAGACTGGATGAACTGGGCTTGTACTCGTTGGAATTTAGAAGATTGAGGGGGGATCTGATTGAAACGTATAAGATCCTAAAGGGATTGGACAGGCTAGATGCGGGAAGATTGTTCCCGATGTTGGGGAGGTCTAGAACGAGGGGTCACAGTTTGAGGATAGAGGGGAAGCCTTTTAGGACCGAGGTTAGGAAAAACTTCTTCACACAGAGAGTGGTGAATCTGTGGAATTCTATGCCACAGCAAACTGTTGAGGCCAGTTCATTAGCTATGTTTAAAAGGAAGTTAGATATGGCCCTTGTGGCTACAGGGGTCAGGGGGTATGGAGGGAAGGCTGGGTTCTGAGTTGGATGATCAGCCATGATCATAATAAATGGCGGTGCAGGCTCGAAGGGCCGAATGGCCTACTCCTGCACCTATTTTCTATGTTTCTATGTTTCTATATATCAGTACTCCAGTGGAGCAAAAGGGAATTAGAGAGCAGCTGGCCAAATTTGATTGGAAGGGAACATGAGAAGGGATGAACAGCAATGACTGGAGTTTCCGGGAGCATTCCGGGAGCAAGTCGGAAGGTGCGGGACAGATACATCCCAAATAAGTAATATTCTAAAGAGAGGATGAGGCAACTGTGGCTGACAAAGGAAGTGAAAGGCAGCATAAAAGGAAAAGAGAGAGCATATAATACAGGAAAAACAAGTGCAGTTAGAGAATTGGGAAGCTTTTAAAAATCAACAAAAGGCAACTAAAGAAGCTATAAGAGGAAAAAAAGTGAAATATGAAGGTAAGCTAGCCAGTCAATAATATTAAAAAGTATACCAAAAGTTTTTTCAGATACATAAAAAGTAAAGGCAAGAGTGGATATCGAACTGCTGGAAAATTATGCTGGACAGGTAGTAATGGGGGACAAGAAATGGCAGAGGAACTTTTAAGTATTTTGCATCAGTCTTCACTGTGGGAGACACTAGCAGTATGCCAAAAATTCATAGAAACATAGAAAGCATACAAAGCATACAGCATAATACAGGCCCTTCGGCCCACAAAGCTGTGCCAAACATGTCCCTACCTTAGAATTACCTAGGCTTTACCGATAACCTTCTATTTTTCTAAGCTCCATGTACCCATCCAGGAGTCTCTTAAAAGACTATATCGTTTCCGCCTCCACCACTGCCACCGGCAGCTCATTCCATGCACTCATCACTCTCTGCATAAAAAACTTACCCCTGACATCTCTGTACCTACTTCCAAGCACCTTAAAACTATGCCCTCTCGTGTTAGCCATTTCAGCCCTGGGGAAAAGCCTCTGACTATCCACACAATCAATGCCTCTCATTATCTTGTACACCTCTATCAAGTCACCTCTCATCCTCCGTCACTCCAAGGAGAAATGGCTGAGTTCACTCAACCTATTCTCATAAGGCATGCTCCCCAATCCAAGCAATATCCTTGTAAATCTCCTCTGTACCCTTTCTATGGTTTCCACATCCTTCCTGCAGTGAGGTGACCAGAATTGAGCACAGTACTCCAAGTGGGGTCTGACCAGGGTCCTACGTAGCTGCAACATTACCTCTCAGCTCTTAAACTCAATCCCACAATTGATGAAGCCAATGCACCATATGCCTTCTTAACCACAGAGTCAACCTGCATAGCAGCTTTGAGTGTCCCATGGACTAGGACCCCAAGATCCCTCTGATCCTCCACAATGCCAAGTCTTACCATTAATACTATATTCTGCCGTCATATTTGACCTACCAAAGTGAACCACCTCACACTTATCTGGATTGAACTCCATCTGCCACTTCTCAGCCCATTTTTGCATCCTATCAATGTCCCGCTGTAACTTCTGACAGCCCTCCACACTATCCACAACACCCCCAACCTTTGCATCATCAGCAAATTTACCAACCCATCCCTCCATTTGCTCAGCCTGGTCACTTATAAAAATTACAAAGAGTAGGGGTCCTAGAACAGATCTCTGAGGCACACCATTGGTCACCGGCCTTAATGCAGAATATGACCCATCTACAACCACTCTTTGCCTTGGGAAGGTGCTTGGGAATCTGAAAGCTCAGGGATGGATAAGTCACCTGGACCAGATGAACAACACCTCACGATTCTGAAAGAGCTCACAGAAGGGATTGTGGAGGCATTAGTAATCATCTTTCAAGAATCACTAGATTCTAGAGTGAGACTGCAGGACTAGAAAATTGCAAATGTCACTCCACTCTTTAAAAAGGGAGGGATGCAGAAGAAAGGAAAGTATATACCAATTAGCCTGACTCCAGTGGTGGGGATAGTGTTGAAGTCTATTATTAAGGATGCGGTTTCAAGGCATTTAGAGGCACATGATAAAATAGGCCAAAGTCACCATGATTTCTTTGAGGGGAAGTCTCGCCTGACAAATACATTGGAATTCTTTAAGGCAGGATAGACAAAAGAGAGTCAGTAAATATTATTTTTCAGAACACCTTTGTCAGGGTGCCACACATGAGGCTACTTAACAAAATAAGAGCTCATGGTATTACAGGAAAGATATTAACATGGATAGAAGATTGGCTGACTGGCAGGGGACCTTCTCTGGTTGGGTGCCGGTGACTAGTGATGTTCCACAGGAACTGGTGTTGGGACCGCTTCTTTTCACATTACATGGCAATGATTTGGATAATGGAGTTGATAGCTTTGTTGATAAGTTTGCAGACGATAAAAAGACAGGTGGAGGGACAGGTAGCATTGAAGAAGTAGGGAGTCTGCAGAATGACTTAGATTGGTAGAATGGACAAAGAAGCAGCAGATGGAATATAATGTAGGAAGTGAGTGGTCATGCACTTTGGTAGAAGAAATAAAGGCTTACAATATTTTGAAAATTCAAATATCTGAGGTGCAAAGAGACTTGGAGTCCTCACGCAGGATTTGCTTAAGGTTAACTTTCAGATTGAGTTAGTGGTAAGGAAGGCAAATGCAATGTTAGCATTCATTTCAAGAGGACTAGAATACAAATGCAAGGATGTGATGCTGAGGCTTTAGAAGACACTGGTAATGCCTCACTTAGAGTATTGTGAGCAGTTTTAGGTCCCTTATCGAAGAAAAGAGGTGCTGGCATTTGAGAGTGTCCAGAGGAGGTTCTCAAGAATGATTCTGGGAATGAAAGGGTTAATGTATGAGGGGTGTATGATGGCTCTGAGGCTATACTCGCTGGAACTAAGAAGAATGAGGGGAGATCTCATTGTAACCTATCAACCGTTGAATGGCCTAGATAGAGTGGATGTGGGAAGGATGTTTCCTATAGTGCGTGAGTTTAGGACCTGAAGGCACAGCCTCAGAATACAGGAATAGAAGTTGTCCATTTAGTACAGAGATGAGGACGAATTTCTTTAGCTAGGGGGTAGTGAAACTTTGTAATTCATTGCCACAGTTGTGGAGGCCAAGTCATTGACTGTATTTAAAGAAGAGGTTGCTTGGACAATTTAAACACCAGGTCAGATGGATTGAAAGGAGAAGGTATCGAGACAAAGGCCAGGGTCAGGCCAGTTCTGCTCCATGACACTTTACTGTACTCGGTTCTCCTCGGCACTGAGGCTGAGGCTGAATTGTGCCCCGGCAGCTCTGGGCTTAGTGTCTGCGAGCTTCTGTATGATGGACTGAGACTGAGATTATGGGCCTGCTCCAGCTGCTCCTGGCTTCGGGTTTATGGACTCAATTTCACTCACAATGCTGATCATTACTTTATTGTTCCCATGATTTGATTTGTGTTTTTTTTCCCTCTGCACATTGTGGGAGTTGGTCTTTTTTAAAAAATTGGGTTCTTGCAGGTTTCTTGCTTTATGGCTGCCTATGTATAAATTACACAACCTACTTTGATAATAAAATGTACTTTGAACTCTTGCCCACTACAAAGTAAAACAGGAAGGCAAACTCTTGTTATGTTGAATGCCATTAAGGAATTGAAAATTCCCAGGACTTTTCCAAATGGACAATTGCAGAGACATACAGAAAATCACCTTATGAATGCTATCAAAATAATTTTAAAAAGATGAGAGATTAGAAACGCAAACAACAGGAATTCTGCAGATGCTGGAAATTCAAGCAACACATTAGAAACCCCAGACTCAATGTTCAAGGTGCTCAACCAAAACAGAACAACAATAAAAGAAGCCATCAGTGTTGACCTGGATCTGCTAATCCAAAGCAATGCAATGTCACATTGAAATCCATCTCCAATCTGCCTTTTTTCACTAATATTGAGGAACAGGCAAGGATAACCTAATATCCGACAAGGAAAAATACAAGAATTAGATAACAGAGTAGGTATACCAGGATATTTCCATCTCTGACCCCTGCTGCCATCTCTGGAATACGGAGAGAACTCAGGACGAGGGCCTGGTAAAACTATCCATGCCTCCTGATTGTGTATTTTGCAGCTAATAACCAAACGAACATCTCACTAATGTTTTTTTAAACCTTAAAAAACAGGCTGATCGAATTGGCTGTTGGAAAACTTCAACTCATTATGCTCCATCACATTCACCCCCTTCAGCTTTGCCGTTTCTCTTATCTTGCTGGCATTTTATTCCACCTCAGTTTTTCCACACTATTGCTCCTCAACATTTGCTAGAAATTACTCGCCATAACTTTGTGCATTCCAAATGGAATATCCTGAAGATCTCCTGACCTCAACACCAATAGTCAGTAGGCTCTGTTTTAACTTGTGCTAGGTATGATTTGTGACCATGTGCTCCTGATGCAGAGTTGTATTTCAGGAGTTCAAACATGAAGGCTAGTAGAATTATAAGGAAAATATCCTGCAAGGGCCAGTGCCCACTGCACTACATTCCAGGAGATGTTGCCATATGTGGAGAATGTGACTCCATGTATGAACTCAGGAAGTAAATTCTGGCCATCAGTTTCACTGTAAAAACAGAAGAAACATCACATGTAAGCATAAAGTAGCCGAAGTTCACATGATTTACTCCTTCCAACAGTAGCCCTTTGGATTGGGATCAGAAACAGAATTTCCTCTACTTTAATCTTAGGGAGTGCTCAGATTAAATATAATAAAACCCATAAATGGTCATTTCTGCATGATAGGAACAGGGATCAAAAGTAAAATCTTGGCCTGGTTACATAGTCAGGTAACAGAGTGTTCAGTACATTCAGTTTTCAGCCAAGCCATTATGCTTTGACAACAGTGCACAAGAAAGATCAATGGGTTATCTTTAATCCTACAGTCTATTTCAAGTACAGGTTATGAAGACTCAATAAATAGAGATCTTTTGCCGGGATTAATGAAGAAACTAGAGAGAGGAGAAAAATTCAAGACAGCAAAAGAAATAGATAATTTAAATAAGAATAGCTACAAACTTCACTCTTGAAGGATTTCTATTATAGTTTGAATGCCCCAAAATGCTTCACATTAGTGTAGGAACACACAGGCAGATAAGGAGACAGGAGACCAAATATTGGTCACAATCTTGAGGGAGAACCTTTGGGAAGGAATTCCAAAGCAGAAACCTTTGATAAGTTGAATAAATGAAAGGAACACAACCAGGAATTTGGCGTCTGGAGCACAGCAGATTATTGGAGCTTTCCCTTCAGGGAAACAATTCATTTTCACTGAAACAAAACTAAGAGTCCATTGTTGAGCATCCCTCATCTAATCAGTACAATTGGCAACTCACTCCTTAATAATAAACTGCATTGATGACAGAAAAGTGCAAGGCAACTTAAACCCTTGAGCTCATCCTGCAGTTGGTCAGATCAGGGCTGAATTGTGACCCAAATCCTTTTTCAACACCTTTGGTTCTCATGATTATGTCAATCCCAGCTTTAAAATTTAAAATTAACCTGAAGTACCATTTCAAAGACTTCTTAAAATTGTTAATTGTTACAATAGAATGATCTGAATCATAAATCTGTTCATGATAAAGATGCTGTGCTTATATAGTGACTTTCACCCTCTCGGGATATCCCAAGTAATAAAGTACTTTTAAAATGTAGACACTGTTGCAATGTAGTAAATCATAACTAGCAGATGCCCACAAACAGAATTAAGGTATAATACATGATCCATGATTCACTGAAAGAAAAATATTGGTGAGGAAGAGCTACCCTTGCTGGAATAGGAGGGTGAATGTATCTCTAACACTCATCTTAGTTGTCAGATGATTAACAGCCATCTCATTAGCGCAACATTAAACAGTGCTCATAAATCACCACTTTGATTGAAAGTTCACAACTCTTTGACTACTCAAAGCACTAACAAAAGACAGAAGAACTCAACACTCAAAACACTAACTAGAAACCTTTGACTGAGAGGATCAGAGTCCCCCCCCCCCACCCCCACCATTTGTGACATTTACCTGGATTGTTGCTGATGAAGGCCCAGAGCATTGTTGAGGATGCCCACCACCCACCCCACAATTTCTTTGACCCACTATGTTAGGAAGGAGGTACAGAAGCATCAGGACTAGGACTGCCAGAATGGATAACAGCTTCTTCCCCCAGGTTGTGTGACTAATGAATACCCTGCCACCAGTAAGGTGTCATCGCTAGGACAGAGCTGTTCACTGTTTACTATACTGTGAACCTGTATAGGTCAGGCAACATGTGTAAAGGGAAGGGAACATGCAGCACTTTTGGTCAAGATTCTGCATTAGGACTGAGAGAGAAAGGGGAGATAGCCCGTGTAAGGAAGTGAGAGGCAGGGGCTAGCATCTGATAGGTAGAACTAGGCAAAGTGTGTGTGGGAGGGGTGGGGGAAGAAGAGTAATTAATTAATAGATGCCAGAGGGGAGAGGGAGGGGCAGAGTTGGGACACAGTGGCTGGTGGGTAATAAGGTAGTTGCAGCTAAATTAAAAGCGGAAAAAAAAGGAGTGAACTGAGGCGAGGGAAAGGTGGGGATAAGGATAAAGAGACTACAAGGTGATAAGTGGAACCAAGAGGTTGTAGAGGCTGGAGGTGATAAGGAACTAAGGTGATAATGAATGCAGACAAGAAAAGGATGATGGACAGTTAGGGGGAGAGTGTCTGAGAAAATGGATGTGTCATTAAAGATTAAATCAAGATTATTTTTTCCACACAAACAGCATCAGGAATTTGGAATTCACTCCTGCAAGAAATTACTGATGCTGGGACTATTCTGGTTTACCATGGCGCTGGTGATGCCCAGTGATTACTCATTGACAACAAAAAACAAGAAAACTAATACCTTTTTAAAAATACTTTATTAGTAACGATCAACACTAACAACAGAGAGGCAAGCAGTGACAGTGGTGGAGGCACGGTGGTAGGGGTGGTCGTGGCGGCGGTGCATTGAAAGCCTCATCGAGGTAAGCAAAGGTGGAGGCGAATTCAAAGCAGTCAAGGCAGAGTCGCGGCGTCCCCGAGAGCGAGGAAAGTCGAATTGGAAAGGTCGGGTATGGGCCTAATCGTCGTGTCGGGGTTCAGGCCCCACAGCAGACTGAGAGCGAGGATTTAAGTACCAGGCCAGATTGAAAAGTTCAGGAGTTGGGACCAGATGCAAGGCATTTTCTCAACCCCATGCCGAACTGAAGCTCCACCTGCAGTGATGCCCGACTTCATGTATTTTGTAAAACTTCAGTTCTGAAGCTAGTTGCTTACTTTTACAGTTTGCATGATTTTTCCCCTCTCTCTGTTCATTGGGTGTTTGACAGTCTTTCTTTTAAATGGTTTCTTTTGAGGTTTCTTTGTGTTGTGGCTGCCTGTAAGGAGATGAATCTCAAGGTTGTATAATGTACACATACTTTGCTAATAAATGTACTTTAAACTATTCTAGTTTTCAAACTCAAGATTGATAGATTTTTGTGTAGCTAGTCCATAAAGTGATATACAGCAAATAATGAAAATGAATGGTGAAGTGGGCTTGAGAAGTTGAATATCCAGCTCCTAGTTCTATATTGTATTCAATATGTGTACATAAATAAACAATGAATTAATTTCTTAAATACAGCAAAATGAACAGCATGTGCTATACTGTATAAAGAAAAGGCTGCCTCATTTACAGCTGTTTCCTCAGAAGTCTTGTATCAGGGCAGTTTTGCTTTCAGATCAACCCACGGCATTTTCATTTTATGTCTTCAATGCAATGAAAAGCTACAAAAATGTATACAAGTTTACTTGCTGTTTTGTCTCTTTGAATTCCAGAATAAATAAGTTACTACCCAGAGGTAACATTGATTTCATATTTGAACTAACCAGGTGATGATACGTAAAGTGTGACAACAAAATAAATTGCAGTGAAGACTCAGTGAAAGAAAAGGCTGTAACTTTTGCCACTTACACAGGCAACACGAGTCCGCAGATCATTTTGGGTTAATGGATCTAAAGCACACGTGACTCTTTATCATTGCACCATGAATAAAATTAATGGTGTAGAAGTGCACACTTAAAAAGAAGCTTTTGTAACAGGGCCACAGAGGCAAACACATGGAGATACACATATAAACACATGCAAATACACTCAGAAACACCAACATATGAAGGCACTCAAAACATGGAAACATATTTGCAAACATACGATTCAGAAAGGCAGAAAAAAAGATTTAATACATTCACAAACATCACAAGGCATACCACAGATATACAATCACAGTGCAGAAATACACAGTTGCACATGGTCAGATGCATGATGAAATTTAGCTACAGACATACATCAGATTCATACTCAGATCTGTAAAAGGCAGTCAATCCCATTAGATTAACTTCAAATTTGAGCTGAGGCCAGGAACAAGGTGCGACTGCGAGTGAGGCAGGCAGAGGTAGTCCTGGAGGAGCCTCAGCCCTCGAACTTGCCCAACAGGTCTGAGTATGTTGCTCCCTGTGAGGATGAGAATGGGTGTTGTAAACAACTGAACCATGGCACCAGGATTCAGGAGGGGGAAGAGAAATGTCCTTTTAGGAGGGGAGAACGAAGAGAAATGCAGCTGCAACTGGGGAGAGCACAGTCCAAGCAATAAACACAATTCTCTGTTGCAAGGATCAAGAATCCCAAAAAGCTATGTTGCCTGCCTGGTGCCCGAGTTCAGGACAGCTCATCTGTTCTGCAAAGGAATTTGGAGTGGAAGGGGAAATAATTCACTGCTGAGGGAATTTGAACAGCTAGGGACTAAATTAAAATGCAGAACCAAAAAGATAATAATCTCTGGACTGTTACCAGAGCCAAGTGCATAATAAGATCAGAGATCTAAATAAGTGAGAGAAATAGCTTGACCTTACGGGACATTGGCATCAGTACTGAGGAAGGATTAGGCTCCATGCTGGAGTCAAGGTCCTGGCAAATCACACAGGGCAGTGAATAGGGCTTTAAACTATGTAGCTGGGGGGCAGGGGTTGCATTCAAATACCTGGAAAAGTATGGATAAAGGGAAGGAAAACATTGGAGAGGTAGCCAAAGGCTCAAAGATAAGTAGTTTAAAAAGGGAACAAGAAAATCTGCAGATGCTGGAAATCCGAGCAACACACACAAAATGCTGGAGGAACTCAGCAGGCCAGGCAGCATCTACAGAAAAAAAAGTACAGTCGAAGTTACAGGCTGAGACCCTTCAGTAGGACTGGAGAAAAGAAGATGAGTAGATATAAAGGGTGGGGAGAAGGGAGAGATAAGCACAAGGTGATAGGTGAAACCATGTGGGGGAGGGATGAAGTAAAGAGCTGGAAGTTGATTGGCAGAAGAGGGAATCCAATAGAAGACAGAAGGCCATGGAAGATAGAAAAGGGGAGGGAGGGAGGAGCACCAGAGGGAGGCGATGAACAGGCAAGGAGATAAGGTGAGAGAGGGAAAGGGAATGGGGAATGGTGAAGGGGAAAGGCATTACCGGAAGTTCGAGAAATTGATGTTCATGCCTTCAGTTTGGAGGCTACTCTGACGGAATATAAGGTGTTGCTCCTCCGAGCAGAGTGTGGCCACATTACGACAGTGGAGGAGGCCATGGATAGACATATCAGAATAGGAAGTGGAATTAAAATGGGTGGCCACTGGGAGATCCCGCTTCTTCTGGCGGAAGAAGAAGTGAGATCTCCCAGAGGCCACCCATTTTAATTCCACTTCCCATTCCTGTTCCAATATGTTGGGCCATGGTCTCCTCCACTGTTGTGATGAGGCCACATTTAGGTTGGACGAACAACATCTTTATTCCGTTTGGGTAGCCTCCAACCTGATGGCATGAACATTGATTTCTGAACTTCCAGTAATGCCCCTCACCCCCTTCACCAATCTCCATCCCCTTTTCCCCCCTCACTTCGTCTCCTTACCTGCCCATCGCCTCCCTCTGGTGCTCCTCCCCTTTTTCTTTCTTCCAAGGCCTTCTGTTCTCTATTAGATTCCCCCTTCTCCAGCCCTGTATCTCTCTCACCAATTAACTTCCCAGCTCTTTACCTCATCTCTCCCCCACCCAGTTTCACCTATCACCTGGTGTTTCTCCCTCCCCTCCTCCCACCTTTTAAATCTACTCAGCTTTCTTTCTCCAGTCCTGCTGAAGGGTCTCAGCCAGAAACTTCAACTGTACTTTTTCGATAGATGCTACCTGGCCTGCTGAGATCCTCCAGCATTTTGTGCATGAAGTTTAAAAAGGGCCAAGTTAACTTCAGGCAACAGAGATAAATTTGACAAGGGTGGTGGATACAGGACTGAAGGTGTCATATTTCATATACTGCATGCATTCAGATAAGGCAGATGATCTTGTAGCATGGTTTGAGAGTGGTCGCCATGACAACTGTTCCACTTAACAACAGAGTTCTCCTCTGTGTTTCTGACCACAGTTTACATACTATCAAAGGCCAACATTCAGCATACACTTGAGATATTCAGTGTTACATAGAAACATAGAAAATAGGTGCAGGAGTAGGCCATTCGGCCCTTCGAGCCTGCACCGCCATTTATTATGATCATGGCTGATCATCCAACTCAGAACCCAGCCTTCCCTCCATACCCCCTGACCCCTGTAGCCACAAGGGCCATATCTAACTCCCTCTTAAACATAGCCAATGAACTGGCCTCAACAGTTTGCTGTGGCAGAGAATTCCACAGATTCACCACTCTCTGTGTGAAGAAGTTTTTCCTAATCTCGGTCCTAAAAGGCTTCCCCTCTATCCTCAAACTGTGACCCCTCGTTCTGGACCTCCCCAACATCGGGAACAATCTTCCCGCATCTAGCCTGTCCAATCCCTTTAGGATCTTATACGTTTCAATCAGATCCCCCCCTCAATCTTCTAAATTCCAACGAGTACAAGCCCAGTTCATCCAGTCTTTCTTCATATGAAAGACCTGCCATCCCAGGAATCAATCTGGTGAACCTTCTTTGTACTCCCTCTATGGCAAAGATGTCTTTCCTCAGATTAGGAGACCAAAACTGCACACAATACTCCAGGTGTTGCCATCAACAAACAAGAAAGAGCCAATGCCTTTCAAATTATTGTTGGGGACTTCATTCAGGCTTGTTTGAAGAAATGTCTGCCCAATTATCCTGTAGCACCAGAGGTCCCAACACTTTCAACTACTGCTATACTACAATTAGGATGCCTACCATTCCATGCCCAGACCTCACTTCCAGATATCTGATCACTTGGCTGTATTTCTACTTGCAGACAGACAGAGGCTAAAGAGCAAGGTTCCAGAGGTGAGACTAACAAAGATGTAGTTGCATGAAGCACAGCAGCAGCTATGGAATTGGTTTGAGTCAGTGGACTGGGCTGTGTTCAAGGACTCAAAGGATCTGAATCAGTACACCACGGTTGTTCCAGACTTCATAAAAACAGGTAGATGAGCATGCCCCCACAAAATCATTCAGAATCTTCACCAATCAGAAACCCTGGATGAACCATGAGATCTGCAACTGCTGAGGTCCAGATCAGTGGCACTCAGGTCTGGTAACCAATTAACAGGTCCAGGTAAGATCTCCAAAAACTATCTCGTGGGCCAAGTAGCAATTCCAGACCAAAATTGAGCCACTGAAAGATGATCGGCAGCTAAGGCAGGTCTTGACGGCTTGCAAAATGAAATCAAGCGACACAGGGACAACAAGGTTTCATTCCCAGATAAGCTCAATGCCCGCTTTGACCATCAAAACATGGAGGAACCTTCATGGATTCCCATAGCCCCCAATGATCCTGTGATTTCAATCTCTGAGGCCAACCTAAAAGCATCCTTCAGTAGGATGAATTCATAGAAAGCAACTGGTCTAGAAGGGGTACCAGGACGAGTACTAAAGACCTGTGCTGATCAACTAGCTAGAACGTTCATCAATATCTTTAACCTCTTGCTTCATCAGTTTGAGGTATCCACCTGCTTCACACAAGCTTCAATTATACAGATGCCCAAGAAGAACGTGTTAACCTGCATCAGTGACTAATGTCCAATAGCAGTTAAAGCCACTGTGATGAAGTGTTTTGAGAGGCAAGTAATGAAACATATCAACTCCTGGCTAAGAAACAACTTGAATCTGCTCCAATTTGCTTTGGAACTGTAGTGACGATAGGCAGATGCTATTTCATTGGCTCTTCACTCAACCCCAGAACATCTGGACAGCAAAAATGCACGTATCAGGAAGCTCTTTATCGACTACAGCTTGGAATTCAATGCTATCATACCCTCAAAACTAATAAATAAGCTTTAAGACCTTGGCCTCAATAACTCCTTGTGCAATTGGATCCTTGATTTCCTCACTTATAAGACCCCAGTCTATTGGGATGGCAACATCTCCTCCACAATCTCCATCAGCACAGGTGCACCACAAAGCTGTGTGCTTAGCCCTCTGCTCTACTCGCTTTATACTTATGACTGTGAGGCCAAGCACAGCTCCAATGCTATATATAAGTCTGCTGACAACTTCACTGTCGCTGGCCAAATCAAGACGGTGCCGAATCAGCATACAGGATGGAGGTTGAAAATGTGGTTGAGTGGTGCCACGACAACAACATTGCACTCAATGTTAGCAAGACGAAGGAGCTGATTAACGACTTCAGGAGAAGGAAACCAGAGATCCATGAGCCAGTCTTGATTGCGGGATCAGAGGTGGAGGGTCAGCAATTTTAAATTCCTCGGTATCCTGATCTACCCTTGGTCCAGCATGTAAACACCATCATGAAGAAAGCACAACAGCACCTCTACTTCCTTAGAGGCTTGTGAAGATTTGGCATGACATATTAAACTATGACAAACTTCTATAGATGTAAGTTGACTGGCTGCATCAGAGCCTGGTATGAAAACAACAAATGTCCTTGTAAGGAAAAGCCTACTAAAACTAGTGGATATGGCCCAGTCTATCAGTGAGCACATCTACACAGAGCACTTTCGCAGGAAAGCAGTATCCATCTTCAAGGACCTCCAGCATCCAGGCCATGCTCTCTTCTCCCTGCTGCCATCAGGAAGGTGGTACATGAGTCTCAGGACCCACACCACCAGGTTCAGGAACAGTTATTTCTCCTCAAACATCAGGCTCTTTAACCAGAGGGGATAACTTCACTCACCCCATTACTGAACTGCTCCCACAATCTATGTTGTGTTGTGAACATCACTACATCCAAGGACTCTTCATCTCATGTTTGACATTTATTGCTTATGACACTCAACAGCTACTCCTTCAAGCTCATCTGTGGAAACAGCTTAATTTCTACCTTTAATGTCTCTCTTTTTCCTTTTCAAGGTGGATGTGATTCTGTCAAAGGGATCCTGACCTGGAGCTACACTCAAGCTGCAGTTTCTTGCTGCAGTGGGACCCACTCCCAGTGGCTTGTGACCGGACTTTTTTCAATGTCCCAAGGACACGGCTTAGACGATGAGCGCGTCTTCAAGGTTCGGAAGCTTTGCAGCTCTGGGGACGAACCGATTCTCTGCTGGTGCCACCAACTGAAGCGTCACTGTCTACGGGTGAAGTGCCAGAGGATTGGAGAGTGGCTCATGTTGTTCCGTTGTTTAAAAAAGGATCGAAAAGTAATCTGGGAAATTATAGGCCGGTGAGTTTAACGTTAGTAGTAGGTAAGTTATTGGAGGGAGTACTAAGAGACAGAATCTACAAGCATTTGGATAGACAGGGGCTTATTAGGGAGAGTCAACATGGCTTTGTGCGTGGTAGGTCATGTTTGACCAACCTGTTGGAGTTTTTCGAGGAGGTTACCAGGAAAGTGGATGAAGGGAAGGCAGTGGATATTGTCTACATGGACTTCAGTAAGGCCTTTGACAAGGTCCCGCATGGGAGGTTAGTTAGGAAAATTCAGTCGCTAGGTATACATGGAGAGGTGGTAAATTGGATTAGACATTGGCTCGATGGAAGAAGCCAGAGAGTGGTGGGAGAGAATTGCTTCTCTGAGTGGAGGCCTGTGACTAGTGGTGTGCCACAGGGATCAGTCCTGTGTCCATTGTTATTTGTCATCTATATCAATGATCTGGATGATAATGTGGTAAATTGGATCAGCAAGTTTGCTGATGATACAAAGATTGGAGGTGTAGTAGACAGTGACGAAGGTTTTCAGAGCCTGCAGAGGGACTTGGACCAGCTGGAAAAATGGGCTGAAAAATGGCAGATAGAGTTTAATACTGACAAGTGTGAGGTATTGCACGTTGGAAGGACAAACCAACATAGAACATACAGGGTTAATGGTAAGGCACTGAGGAGTGCAGTGGAACAGAGGGATCTGGGAATACAGATACAAGATTCCCTAAAAGTGGCGTCACAGGTAGATAGGGTCGTAAAGAGAGCTTTTGGTACATTGGCCTTTATTAATCGAAGTATTGAGTATAAGAGCTGGAATGTTATGATGAGGTTGTATAAGGCATTGGTGAGGCTGAATCTGGAGTATTGTGTTCAGTTTTGGTCACCAAATTACAGGAAGGATATAAATAAGGTTGAAAGAGTGCAGAGAAGGTTTACAAGGATGTTGCCGGGACTTGAGAAACTCAGTTACAGAGAAAGGTTGAATAGGTTAGGACTTTATTCCCTGGAGCGTAGAAGAATGAGGGGAGATTTGATAGAGGTATATAAAATTATGATGGGTATAGATAGAGTGAATGCAAGCAGGCTTTTTCCACTGAGGCAAGGGGAGAAAAAAACCAGAGGACATGGGTTAAGGGTGAGGGGGGAAAAGTTTAAAGGGAACATTAGGGGGGGCTTCTTCACACAGAGAGTAGTGGGAGTATGGAATGAGCTGCCAGACGAGGTGGTAAATGCGGGTTCTTTTTTAACATTTAAGAATAAATTGAACAGACACATGGATGGGAGGTGTATGGAGGGATATGGTCCGTGTGCAGGTCAGTGGGACTAGGCAGAAAATGGTTCGGCACAGCCAAGAAGGGCCAAAGGGCCTGCTTCTGTGCTGTAGTTTCTATGGTTTCTATGGGAGAAAATGGAACCTTGAGAACAGTGGATCAGCTGTCAGGGGCTCTGTACTCCATGAATCACGTGCCCTCTCTCTTTCTCTTGTTGGTGGGGAGAGATTGTTGCCAATTCTCAAGTTGGAGAACCCAGTTGGGGGGGGGGGGGATATTGACGCAGTAGACTTTTACACGGTAATCAGCAAATTGATTATCTCTGTTGGTGTCCCCTCTCACTGTGAAAGGGTGACACCTCCCTGTCCCTTTATTGGGGGAGAGAGAGAGAGAACCAGTGGTATATCAAATTGTCAGGTAAACAATTAGTTTTGTTTGTACTGCAGATCATGTTCTTTCTTGGGGTCTTTGTGCGGGCTTGCTTGGTGAATGGAGGGGTGCTGATGCTTTTTTTTTGCTGAAGTGGGGGAGGGTCATTGCTGTTGCTTGTGCATGCCAGGGGGAGTGGGGAGGCTTTGGGGTTTTGGTGTTTTTACTGTCACTCATTCTTTGAGGCACTCTTCTGTTTTTGTGAATGTCTGCGAAGAACAAGAATTTCAGATTGTATGTTGCATACATTTGCTGATATTAAATGGAACTACTGAACAATTGGAGTATTATTTATCATTATTATAATTTTCTTTTGTATTTGCACAATTTGTTGTCCACAATAGGTTGGTTTCTATTCTGTTGGGTTGGTCTTTCATTGATTCTATTGTGTTTCTTGGACTTACTGTGCTTAGTAAGACAGTGCCAGCAACCAACAGCCACGTCCTGCAGACAGTTCACAAAACTACTACTACTACTCCTCCTCCTTTTTAAATATACTCCTAATCAGATCAGATTGATATTTGGATAATGTGTGAATGATCTGGTGCTTTTGCTGTCTCTGGCGTATTCAGCATGGTTGAGAACAAGGCCTAATGGTGGAGTGCGAACCCACGGTCAGCCCCATTACTCAGCAACTTCGCCCATTAAACCATCGAGCAAGCTTGAAATCAACAGGAATGAGAGCAGAAGGCAGCACCGTCTGCCTGCGTTTCACCGGTCTCCCTCTCCGCTACCGGAGGAAGGTGCAGGTGTCTTGGGCAAGGTTTGTGTATTGGGCTCATTTTTAGAGGACTCTGCATTTCACGTTTTATGTTTTTATGGTTTCTGGTTACACCTTCTTCATTGCTATTTTGCGCAATTTTGATCGGGGCACTTTGACATGGACTGGCTTTGAGGCCTACAGACAACCAATGAACTAAACTGGAAGTTCCTGGACTGTTTCAAGGACTCTGCAGTTTGATGTTTAATATTCTGTGCGTTATTCGCTTGTTTTTTTGCAGTTTGTGCAATTTGTTCTTTTTTTGGGCAGGTTGTTTGTTTGTCATTTTCTTTGAACAGGCTCCATGGTCTGTCTTTGTTTCGTGGCTGGCTGCGGGAAGACAAATCTCAGGGTTGTATACTCCATATATATTTTGATAATAAATGTACTTTGAATCTTTACTTCGATGCCCGCAAGAAAATAAACCTTAGGGTTGGATATGGTGGCATATACTGTATGTACTTTGATTATAAATTCACTTTGAACTTCTGAAAGGTGATCACAGCTTGGAGCTTAACATACAAGGACGAACCTCGTAGGTAATCTTCTCCCTCTATGGTCCTGATGAAGGGTTCCGGCCCGAAACGTCGACCGATCTTTTCCACGGATGCTGCCCGACCTGCTGAGTTCCTCCAGTGTGTTGTGAGAGTTGCTTAAACCTCGTAGGTAGATGGGCAGAGGGGCTGGGGTGGCTTTGTTAGTAAACCAAAAATGAAATCAAATCCTTAGAAGCAGGTGACATCGGATCAGAAAATGTAGAAGCTTTGTGGGTAAAGTTAAGAAACTGCAAGGATAAAAAGACTGATAGGAGTTATAAACAGACTTCCAATTAGTAGTTAGGATGTAGGGTACAAATTACAATGGGAGATAGAAGAGACATGTAAAAAGGGGCAATGTTTTCGTGGTATGTATTCTCCACATTCAATCATCCATCCTCGCATCCAACTATATCAACTACTAACACTTACCTTTGCACCCAATCAGCCCATGACCACACCCATACATCTCAGCATCCAATAAACCATTTGATATCTAATCACCTGTGTTTCTATCCAATCAGCCACTCCCACACCCATGTGTTCCAATGAAGGGTTCCACAGGCAATGCCTGATCTGTTGAGTTCCTCCAGCATTTTGTGTGTGTTGGTTGGATTTCCAGCATCTGCAGATTTTCTTGTTTGTGATTGGCCCCCACTATCAGTTATTACTACATTGCAATCTTTTGTCCCCATCCAACAATCATCTTCTCACCCAATCAATCATACCCCGACACAGTAATTTCATCCATGTCTACACCTAAAATGGCACTCCCTCATTTAATCAACGCACAAAATGCTGGAGGAACTCAGCAGGCCAGGCAACATCCATGGAAAAAAGTACAGTTGACGTTTGCGAAACCCTTTGGCAGGAATGGAGAAAAAAAATGCTGAGGAGTAGATTTAAAAGGTGGGGGAGGGGAGAGAGAAACACCAGGTGATAGGTGAAACCTGGAGGGGGAGGGATGAAGTAAAGAGCTCAGAGGTTGATTGGTGAAAGAGACAGAAGGCCATGGAAGAAAGAAAGAGGGGGAAGGAGCACGACACGGAGGCAATGGGCAGGCAGGGAGATGAGGTGAGAGAGGGAAAAGGGGAAGGGAAATGGAGAAGGGAGGGCAGATTGGGGGCATTACCAGAAGTTTGAGAAACCGATGTTGATGCCATCAGGTCAGAGGCTACCCGAATGGAATAAAAGGTGTTGTTCCTCCAACATAAGTGAGGTCTCATCATGACAATGGAGGAGGCCATGAATGGACATATCAGAATAGGAATAGGAAGTGGAAGTAAAATAGGTGGTCACTGGGAGATCCCACTTGTTCTGGTGGACTGAGCATAGATGCTCGGTGAAGTGGTCTCCTAATTTTCGTCAGGTCTCACCGATGTACAGAAGGCCACACCGGGAGCACCGAACTTAGTAAGTGACTCCCAACAGACCCATAGCTAAAGTGATGCCTCACCTGGAAGGACCGTTTAGGGCCCTGGACGGAGGTGGTGTAGGGACAGGTGTAGCACTTGTTCTGTTTGCAAGGAAAAGTGGAAAAGTGCCAGGAGGGAGATCAGTGGGGAGGGATGAATGGACAAGGGAATCACATAAAACAGAAAGGTGGGGGGGGGGAAGAGGGAAAGATGTGCTTGGTTATTGGATCTCATTGGAGGTGGTAGAAGTTTTGAAAAATAATGTGCTGCACGTGGAGGCCGGTAGGGTGGTAGGTGAGGACAAGAGGAACCCTATCCCTGGTAGGGTGGCAGGAGGATGGGGTGAGAGCAGACATGCATGAAATGGAAGAGATGCAGTTGAGAGCAGTATTGACAGTGGAGAAAGGGAATCCCCTTTCTTTGAAAAAGGAGGGCATCTCCTTTGAAACTTATCCATTCAATCATCCCTTTCCTCATGCAGCCAGCCATTTCACTCAAAGAATAATTGCTGCACCCATCAGCCATTTCTGCACACACCTCCTTTGCAGATCAGAAAGGAATGCCCAATCAATTTAAGCATGCAAGCATTAGATACCCATTAAAACAAGTCTAAAACCTGCAAATGTTTTATTCTGTCAACAACACCAGGTAATTAATTGAGAAAATGAAATGTCATCATCACTTCTGTCTCTGCAGCATCTTTGCTCTTGCCCCTCTTATCCTGAATTGGAAAAAATCACAGGTTGTACAGTCCTCGCCCTCCATCCCACTAGCCTTAGTATTCAACTAGTCATCCTTTATAATCTCCTCAAGCTCCAGACTTCAACAATATACACAAGATTTCCTCCATTCTCTGTTCAGCATTTAAAAGGGATTATTCCCTTGACAACTTCCTTGTCGAGTCTTCTAATCCCACCAACCAGTTCTCATCTTTCAACACTTTCATAATCAAGCGCAGCAGATGCCTCACTTCCCTCAACCCAGCAAATCAAGTACTTCTTCCAGTTTGGTGTACTGCATTCAGCATTCACCTCTACACTGGAGAAACCAAACGCGGATGGATGATCAGTTTGCAGAGCACGCGTATTCAGTCAACAGCAATGAAGCTAAGCTTCTCTATCTCACTCTTTCCATTTATGGCCTTTGGCAAAGTTATAATGAGGCCTAACGCAAGTCTACAAAATAAGACATCATCTTTTGAACTGGCATATTGCAGCCTTCTAGATTCAACATCAAGTTCTCTAACTTGAGATAACATGCTTTCTCTATCAATTTCAAAACTGACTATTTGTGCTCTAAGTCCCCCATCTGTGACACCGGCTCAGATTTTCTTTCCCCACTTGTAGAGCCTGACCTGCTGGGCATTTCCCACAGCTATTTGCTATTTGGAACACATCACAGAGAAAAAGAATCAATTACCATCTTTCACCATTAACTCATTTGACAGGGCAACTCATCCCAATGGCAAGTCTAGCCTCACCCTATTTCATATACTGTACAGTAAACTTTCTGTCCAACCCATGCATCCTACAAATTTCTCCATAACTTACAGCCACATTTTAATCCGTCTGATAGAGTCTTTTACCCTAAACCTGTCTTTGTTACCCTTTCCATACATGTTGCCTGACCTGCTGTATGTTTCCATCATTTTCTGTCTTTACTGCATCATCAATTCAACAGGAAAACAAAATGGAATCAAACTTCAAACTTGAAAAACTTAATCACTGGAGACATCAACCAGATATTTGCATTAAATCTAAACGGTAAACATCACATCACTAGATGAACTAAATAGCTCAAACACATCACTGTGTAAATTCAGTGCATTGAAGCATTTCCTTCAGTGTTGGAGGTTCGAGAAATGTACAAAATGTCAACATGGTATCAGCTTACCTCTGTGTAAGTAAGTGGTGAAGATAAAGACACATGGTTCCTCAAGTTTGTTCTGCCACTCTTTTTCCACAACTGCCCTAATATCATTATCACTTATAAAATATTGGAAAATAATCACTTTTATTCTAACTGACTTTCCAAACTGGTTTTGTTGAAGCCAATTACACAGATATTTTAATCTCCCTCAAATATGCAATCTACGGAATTCACTGAGAATGGGATTACACAGTTCAAAGATTTAGTAAACTTCAAATTGTAGCCTACAACATGTCAAGCTTACCATTTGTACTGAAACATTAGATGTGCTTTGTTTGAAATGGATTATAAAGAATAGATGCCCATTGAAAGTTTAATGTGCTTGCATTATGCTTCTGTGCACTTTCAAGGATCTCACAAGACTCCAATTGCTCATATTATATCAACACATTTTTGTTTTAATTTTTAAATAAATGTTTGTCCCACATAAATGCCAAGACTGCGGGTCAAGTAAAATGCACAATGTAGCAACAATAATATCCTGTTGTTCCTCATACCACACTGTCAGATAACTTTTGGTGTTGGGGACTGCCTCCCTTGCTCAGGTCAAAATGTTGCATCTATTTCAAAAGAAAGTATCAATTCCTTTGATTTTAATAACTTGCTTAGTAAGCAAAAAGTGCATTTTTCCCCTATTGCGTTTTTGGATACATTTTAGATAAAATTATTCCAGTACATAATTTCGGTTTGAACAAAGAAGGTAGAGAGGTTTCAGTGCCCTCACTCAGTCTGCCCGCATATTATTTTCTGCTACTCATAGCCCTCGGGCTTGGGCGAGTGCTGGTTGCATGTACAAATCCCAACATTATATTGAAGCAGTCACTGAGTTTCTATTTTAAAAGTCATAACATGCATTTATGTGGTGTGTTTTACAAAACACATGACAGTGAAATGCTTCTGAAGTGTAGTTACTGCTGTGATATCATAAATGCAGCCAAACAGGAACACAGCAAATTCACACTTTTGGACAAATGGCTGAGACAGCTAGTGGCAAGGACAACAAAGAAAATTCCCTGCTCAGAAAGGTCCACAGCATCTTGTAACTATCCCAGAGAGTAAATCGACTGTGGCCTTGCATTCCATCGATTCACTGGCAACCTCAGCATGGCAATTCGTCAACTCTGCACTGGACTATTTTAATGCTCAGTCACAGTCCACGATCAGAAGTACATTCGATATAATGGTGTAGTTTGTAAAGGGTAGTTTATAAATATCATTTTGCTGAAGCCCTGTAGTTACATACAAACCCAAGCCTTACAGAGCACACCTCCTCTGTCCGAACTTTACAATTCATCCCTTAATGTCCAGTGAACACTGCCCACTATCTATTGCCCATCCACACTCACTACCCATCCTTGCCCGTGTAGTACATAATAGCCATCTCCTGCTGTCCATTGACCATCTTCACTGCCATTTTCTACTGCCCGTTTTATAGTGTCAATCCAAACACTCTGCTTCCCCTGTCCAGCCTTTTGACTTGTGCAATTCCAGTCCTATTGTCCATGTTCAACTTTCCATCACACACAGACTATCCTCAATCATTGCCTACTGTTGATCATTAATTATGCTTCCCATTGTCCATCTTCTACCACATTTCTCATCCTCCACCTCCCAGTCCCAATGTCTTCTGCTGCGTGCTCTGTGCATCACCTACACATGCTACACCATCCTTCCCTCACAATCAATAACCCACCAACATCTCTACTGCCATCCTCTATTGGTATAGAAGAGTTATAGAATGCTACAGCACAGAAACGGGCAATTCAGTCCATTTAGACCATGCTGAACTATTAATCTTCCTAGTCCCATCGACCTGTACCTTCGTATACCTCCCATCCACCACTTCTAATGCAACTCGTTCAACACTCTCACCACCCTCAGAGTGGAAGAAGTTTCCCTCATGTTCCTCATAAACATTTCTCCTTTCATTTGTAACCCATGACCTCCAACTCTAATCTCACCCAACTTCAATAAAAAAGTCTGCTTGCATTTACCCTATTTATACCTCTCATAATTTTGTATACCTCTGTCAAACCTCCCTCCCTTCAGTCTCTAGAGAATCAATTCCTAATCTATTCAATTTTTCCCGATAACTCAGGTCCTCAAGACCTGACAACAACTTTGTAAATTTTCTCTGCACTCTTTCAACCTTATTTACATCTTTCCTGTACGCAGGTGACAAAAATGCACACAATATTTCAAATTGTGCCTCACCAACATCTTGTACAACTTCAACATAACATCCCAACTACACATGCTACGCAATCACAATCAATAACCCATCAACACCTCTACTGCCATACTTTGATTTTGAAGGCCAATGTGCCAAAAGCCTTTACCTGTGACACCACTTTCAAGGAATTATGGATCTATATTCCCATATCCCTCTGTTCTACCATACCCCTCAGTACCCTACTGCTTACCACACAAGTCCTGCTCTGGTTTGTCCTCCCAAACACCTCACAGAGCCTTTCTTAAACAATGGAACAACATTAGCTATCCTTAAATACTATCCTTCAATCCCTCAGCACCTCACCAGTAACTAAGGACATTCTGAATATCTCTGCTGGGGCCCTGAACTAACCTCCCATAAGGTTTCTGCACTAACCTTACACAAGGTCTGAGGGAACACCTTGTCAGGGCCTGGGGATTCATCCACTCTAATTTGCCTCAAGACAGCAAATACCTTCTCCTCCATAATCTGCATATGGTCCATGATCTCATGGCTCTTTTGCCTCACTTCTATAGACTCTGTGTTCTTCTCCCAAGTAAATGAAGATACAAAACATCCATTTAAGATTTTCGCCACCTCTTTTGGTTCCATGCATAGATGGCCACTCTGATTTTCCAGAGGACCAATTTTGTTCCTTGCAATCCTTTTGCACTTAATACATCTGTAGAAAGCAGTGGGATTCTCCTTCACTGTGTTACAGTAATCTCATGTCTTCTTTTAGCCCTCCTGATTTCCTTCTAAAGTGTTCTCTTGCATTTCTTATACTCCAGCACATCATTCACTCCTTCCTGCCTACATTTGCTTTGCACTTACTTCTTCTTAACCAGAGCCTCAATTGGATTAGACATTGGCTCAATGGAAGAAGCCAAAGAGTGGTAGTAGAGAATTGCTTCTCCGAGTGGAGGCCTGTGACTAGTGGTGTGCCACAGGGATCAGTGCTGGGTCCATTGTTATTTGTCATCTATATCAATATCTGGATGATAATGTGGTAAATTGGATCAGCAAGTTTGCTGATGATACAAAGATTGGAGGTGTAGTAGACAGTGACGAAGGTTTTCAGAGCCTGCAGAGGGACTTGGACCAGCTGGAAAAATGGCAGATGGGGTTTAATACAGACAAGTGTGAGGTATTGCGCGTTGGAAGGACAAACCAAGGTAGAACATACAGGGTTAATGGTAAGGCACTGAGGAGTGCAGTGGAACAGAGGGATCTGGGAATACAGATACAAAATTCCCTAAAAGTGGCGTCACAGGTAGATAGGGTCGTAAAGAGAGCTTTTCGTACATTGGCCTTTATTAATCAAAGTATTGAGTATAAGAGCTGGAATGTTATGATGAGGTTGTATAAGGCATTGGTGAGGCCGAATCTGGAGTATTGTGTTCAGTTTTGGTCACCAAGTTACAGGAAGGATATAAATAAGGTTGAAAGAGTGCAGAGAAGGTTTACAAGGATGTTGCCGGGACTTAGGAAACTCAGTTACAGAGAAAGGTTGAATAGGTTAGGACTTTATTCCCTGGAGCGTAGAAGAATGAGGGGAGATTTGATAGAGGTATATAAAAATTATGATGGGTATAGATAGAGTGAATGCAAGCAGGCTTTTTCCACTGAGGCAAGGGGAGAAAAAGACCAGAGGACATGGGTTAAGGGTGAGGGGGGGAAAGTTTAAAGGTAACATTAGGGGGGGGGGCTTCTTCACACAGAGAGTCGTGGGAGTATGGAATGAGCTGCCAGACGAGGTGGTAAATGCGGGTTCTTTTTTATCATTTAAGAATAAGTTGAACAGATACATGGATGGGAGGTGTATGGAGGGATATGGTCCGTGTGCAGGTCAGTGGGACTAGGCAGAAAATGGTTCGGCACAGCCAAGAAGGGACAAAAGGCCTGTTTCTGTGCTGTAGTTTTTCTATGGTTTTTCTATGTTTTTTTTCCTATGTCATTGGTACCAATGTGGACCACCACCTCTGGCTGCTCACCCTTCCACTTTAAAATGCTGTGGATTCAATCCGAGATGTCTCTGACTATGGCACCCAGGAGGCAACAAACCATCCAGGAATCTTGTTCTCAACAACAGAACCTCCTGTCTGTTCCCTTAACCATTGAATTCTCTTACACTACAGCTCACCTTCTCTTCCCCTCTTCCTTCGAGCCACAGAGCCAGACTCAGTGCCAAAGGCCTGACCAGTGTGGCTCCCCTCTGCAAGGTCATTCCACCACCACCCCTCCACCCCCCCCAAACAGTACCCAAAGTGGTATACCTGTTATTAGAGGGGAACAGCCCATTCCCTTTGCCCTTCCTGATGATCTTCCAGTTACGTGTGTCCTGCACCTTGGGTGTAACCACCTCCTTGTACTGCCTGTCAATCACTCCCCTTAGCCTCCCCAGTGATCCAGAGTTCATTCAATTCCAGCTCCATATCCTTAACCAGGTCTGCAAGAAGCTGCAGCTGGATGCACTGCAAATCTCCCTGCCTTTCCATAGCCCCCAAGAAAAGCATCCCACTGTCCTGCCTAGCATCCTCACTGTTCTAACTGTGCAATAGTGAAGAAAGAGAATTTTAAAAACTACCTACAGCCTTCATTCTCCTTGTCAAAGACTCTTATGGGCAAAAATATCTCATCGCGCCCCCCCCCCCATTAACACTGGCCGCTCTGCTTAAACCTAACATCTTTTTACTTGGCCCTTGAAAAGTGTCTAATTACACACAATCCAACTTCTGCAAGGGAACTGTGGTGCACAGAATGCCCTGACTGCCCCCACTAGCTTCTTTTGAAATCTTTCTCTCGCTACACACAACATCTCCAAGGTGGTGTACAGAATGTCACCTGCCCCTGCTCCCTTCCTTTGAAATTTCTCTCCAACTATGCACATTCCAATGTCTCCGGAGGCCTAAGGTGTGTAGGAAGTACTACCCATCCCCATACCCAAATTTCCATCCTTTAAGGTCTATTCTCCATTGTTTTTCCCCATTATGAACTCTCTCTACCTTATACTGACCATTTATTATCCTTGTCCAACCGCACAGTCCATGCTACAAGGTCCATCCTCAATTTTGCATCTCTTCCACACCCTCAGTTTCCTATCATCCACATGTAAAGTTTACTACCATTGTCCATCCCTTATTATCCATAACTAACCACAACATACCATTCATCTCTTAAGATGCATCCTCTACTGCCCATTCTATACTGTGTTCCTCTTAATGCCCACCTATCAATAATTGATCGATGCATCAGTCTCATGTTATTCATTCACTAATATCCATCATCTAATGCCCAGAACCACTTCTCCATCTGCTATTACTCTTCCCCCTTCTCCACTGCTTTCGTTCATGTGCAGCTCCTGCTTATTCTCCATTGATCATTAACAACTTCTAGTTGCAACTGTCTATCCATTAATGACCATCAACTGTCCGTCCACTCCTGCCTTTCTATTTTCTATCCTCTTCTCTCCTCTTCCTACTCTCCAACTATCCACCCCTGACTTTCCATCTCTGACATTCCATCTGTTACCATCCATCATCCGCAGTCCATTCACTTTTCTCTGTTCTCCACAGTTGTCATCTGGTGTCTGTTAATGCCCATCATCTACTGTCCATTCTGCATCATCTACTGACAATCTCTATTATCTTATCTATATCTTACTGTGAACCTTTATTTAACAACATCTTCATCTTTATGCTCCAAAAACCATGTCTTCACTGAGAATTTTCCATAGTCTATTTTTCAGCCATAATTTCTACTCATGATTTTACTCACCATTCACAATCATCCACCCAATTCTAACTACTCCTTACTGCATCAGCCTACTGCACATCACTTACTATCCATCAACTGATGACCTTCCTGTCATTCCTTCCACTTCTTCCAACCATCATCACCTCACCACTGCCTTTCACAGCATTTCCCCATCCCTTCATAACTTTAGTATTGTAGAACGAGTTATTCCCCAATTTCAGCTGATGCCTATGCCAGCATCTCCTTTTAAAAACGCAAACTAAAAGAAAGCAGTTAGCTGACGAAGGGTCTCGGCCTGAAACATCGACTGTACCTCTTCCTAGAGATGCTGCCTGGCCTGCTGCGTTCACCAGCAACTTTGATGTGTGTTGCTCTCCTTTTAAATCCTGCAAGACAATATTAAGCTTCTGAGTTGAAAACAAAGGACATTTTATATTTGATAAAAGGTGGTGATCAGGAACAGCACGTGCATCTTAAAAGGGATATGGAAATTATGGGCATTTTAAATAAAAACTCTAGTTATTATAGTGGAAGAAGATAGCATAGTAGACATCCCAAGATAGTTCCCCACATCAGGAATAGCTTCTCAACAAAATTAAAACTTTTATATATTTCCCTTATTAATGTAATTAAAGAATCTATTGAAGCAGCTGATTTTCATGCAAGTATTTTACAGGAGATTGCTGAGAAGCTTGCAAATGCTTTCACTTTAATCTTCCCAAGCTCTCGCTCAATTCAGAACTAACTAATATAATTGAAAGAATGAATATCACAATACAAACATTAAACCATTAAGATGGCTCTACCAAACACATACGACAGCTCACTGGTAGTCCAAAAGGCAAGGAATTCGACTAAAAACATTACTAATAACACCTTTTCTGAAGTAAATTGTAATAAATTATTACCACAAGTAATGAAGAGGCAAGCAAAGGCGAAGCAAATTCGTGTGATGAACCTGCTGGTACATTGCCGAATTGACACAGATGGAGTGAGCCATTCGGACAGGAGAAGTCAAGGCAAAGAAGTTCCGATGCCTGTACAACTGGCCCAGGTGCAAGGTCGAATTGCTCTGGGTGCTGAGCCGATTTGGAGAAATCGAAAGTGGCTTCAGGCTGGGCAGCAAAATCTGGGGCCGGACAAGTCACCAGGCAGCGTGTTCTCGGCTGGGAGCTTTTCGCAGTAGTGGTGCCCAGGTCCTAATGAGAGGTACCATACACTGTTTGGACAATTTAAAAATATACTGGAAAGACAGGGCATTCGGATCGGAGGCAAGAGCCGATTTCGCTCACAATCCACAATGTTTACTCCTCTCTCTATCTATTGCACTGAGGCTATAAAGACTGACCTGGCTGCCGTGCTCTACTAATATAATGGACTGGTACTGAGGCTTGGGTCCACTCTGGGCTTCTCCGGAGTTCGGATTTAGAAACATAAAAAACCTACAGTGCACTACAGGCCCTTCAACCCACAAAGTTGTGCCAAACATGTCCCTACCTTAGAAATTACTAGGAGTACACATAGCCCTCTATTTTTCTAAGCTCCAAGTACTTATCCAAAAATCTCTTAAAAGACCCCATCGTATCCGCCTCCACCACCATTGCCGGCAGTCCATTCCACACACTCACCACTCTCGGCGTAAAAAACTTAGCCCTGACATTTTCTCTGTACCTACTCCCCAGCACCTTAAACCCGTGCCCTCTTGTGGCAGCCATTTCAGCCCTGGGAAAAAGCCTTTGACTATCCACATGGTCAATGCCTCTCATCATCTTATACACCTCCATCAGTTCACCTCTCATCCTCCGTCACTCCAAGGAGAAAAGGCTGAGTTCACTCAACCTATTCTCATAAGGCATGCTCCCCAATCCAGGCAACATCCTTGTAAATCTCCTCTGCACCCTTTCTATGGTTTCCACATCCTTCTGGTAGTGAGGCAGCCAGAACTGAGCACAATACTCCAAGTGGGGTCTGACCAGGGTCCTATATAGCTGCAACATTACCTCTCAGCTCCTAAATTCAATTCCATGATTGATGAAGGCCAATATGCCGTATGCCTTCTTAACCACAGAGTCAACCTGCGCAGCTGCTCTGAGCATCCTATGGACTCGGTCCCCAAGATCCTTCTGATCCTCCACACTGCCAAGAGTCTTACCATTAATACTATATTCTGCCATCATATTTGACTTACCAAATTTCCTGGGCTACCTCTTCTCCCTTTCTTAAATAAGGGAACAACATCCGCAACCCTCCAATCCTCTAGAATCTCTCCCATCCTCATTGATGATGCAAAGATCATTGCCAGAGGCTCAGCAATTTCCTCCCTCGCCTCCCACAGTTAACTGGGGTACATCTCATCTGGTCCCAGTGACTTATGCAACTTTATGCTTTCCAAAAAGCTCTAGCACATCCTCTTTCTTAATATCTACACACTCAAGCTTTTTAGTCTGCTGCAAGTCATCACTACAATTACCAAAATCCTTTTCCATAGTGAATACGTAAGTAAAGTGTTCATTAAGTACCTCTGCTATTTCCCCCGGTTCCATACACACTTCCCCACTGTCACACTTGATAGGTCCTATTCTTTTACGTCTTATCCTCTTGCTCTTCACGTACTTGAAGAACGCCTTGGGGTTTTCCTTAATTCTGCCCGCCAACGCCTTCCCATGGCCCCTTCTGGCTCTCCTAATTTCCTTCTTAGCCTTATAATCTTCTAGATCTCTAACATTACCTAGCTCTCTGAACCTTTCGTAAGCTTTTCTTTTCTTCTTGACTAGATTTACTACAACCTGTGTACACCACGGTTCCTGTACCCTACCATAACTTCCCTGTCTCATTGGAACGTACCTCCACACAAAAATCCCCTGAACATTTGGATCTAAAGACTAATTTTGGTTCAGAGTGTTGTTGCTCACTTCTGTTGTTTGCGTGATTTGCGTTTCTCCTCCTTTCTCTCCACATCAACTGCTGGTCTTTTATTTTTTTAAATGGTTTTTTTTGGGTTTCTTGCTTTGTAACTGCCTGTAAGCAAACAAATCTCAAGGTTGTATAATTTAAAGATCCTTTGATAATAAATGTACTTTGAAATCATTGAAATCTTTGAAATTTTAAATACAAGTAATGATGAAAAAGATTCTAGGTGTGTGATTTACAGTACTGCAATGACATGTCTCATCTCAAATTTCAGGTACACTACCAAAAATAACATACTATATTCACAGCCTTCTCATGATGAACTAAAGTACTTTGCAGCTAATTAAATCAGTTTGACTGTTGAAATGTGGCAACCTGTATGTAGACAGCAGGCTTCCAAAAACAATTGTATGATAATAACCACATAATCCTGAATAACAATCTGATCATTTCTCTCAACGATCATTCACACTTCAATCACATTTCTGCCAACTAACCAAATACGTTATAGAAACTAGAATCAGGGCATTGACCAAAGAGCATACACCAAGTTAAAAGCTAAGTGCTTCTGGTCTCTATATGCAAACTTTCTGGCCTTTAATGGATTTAGTAATCTAAATTCATATACTTAATGAATCTCCAGAAGCTCTCTCAACAGATCTACCACTGTCTCCATGCTGTGACCACATGGAAACTGAGCACAGAGAGATGAAAATTGTGCCTCACACATTGCAAATAACAACAGAAAAGGTGAGAAACTAAAAATTTTTCTAATGGAAAATGGGTACAGTTCAAAGTACAAGTAGAAAAAAAACACATTTTGTCACTGTGAATAAATAGTGCTCAACTTAAGTCTGTAGGGGAACAGTATTAAATACTCTAAATGAAAACCAATTTAACAAGATCAATAATAGCTGTTTTTCTATTTAGTTTCAAAACCAAATCTCTTATCTATGGATACAAAACATAATTATTATTCACAATTGAAATTCCACAAATCTCAAGCAATTGGCAATAGCTCAGTAATAACACCCTCACCAATCAGAAACTGTGAGTTTAAGCCATTTCCAGAAACTTGAACACAAATATCTAGTCTAATGCTTTGATGCAGTGCTGAAGGAAGTCACATTGCTAGATCAGTACTGATCTTTTAGATCAATACAGATCCCTCGGGTAGATGGCAAAAAAAACCATGGTCCTCCTTTGAAGGGGAGAGGAATTATACTTCTTTCATGGCATAATAGAAGGTACATTCCCACATTAACTACTGAATATCTGGTTACTGTGCGGTTATAAATATCAAACTGCATTAAAGAGGTGCCAAACAGATCAGTGCCGAGATTTGCTAATAATCGACATTATGATATAGAAAGAGACTACGTTACCTTATGAGGAAAAAAAAACAGGCATTAAAAAAAGCTGTGAGAAGTTGCAACAATTGTGCAATGAAATGTTGACAGTTTAAGGAATTGGGCTAGAAAGTAGCTTTTGGAATGAAAAGTTCTACATTTTAGCAGGAAAGATTGAAAAATAATTTGTTTGTTATAAATGGAAGAGCCTATCAAATGTTGGTGCTTCACAGTTCTCTTTTTTTTAAAAACTTATTTACAGAAACAGGGAATTGCTCGCAAAGCCAGCATCTATTACCCATCTCTAACTGCTCTTCAGAAGTTGGTACACAGTTGCTACAGTCCTCTACTGAAGGTACTCTCAATATGCAGTAGTGTAGGGATCTAAATCTAGAGAACGAAGGACTGACAATATAGTCCCAAATCAGATTAATGTGCAACTCGAGAGAGAGTCTGCAGAAGGTGGTGTTCTTATCCATTTGTTCTTTTTATCCTTCTTGTCGTACTACTGTGGGTTTGTGAGGTGCTACAAGAAAATAGGGGTAGAAGCAGGCCACCCAGCCCATCAAGCCTGCTGTGCTATTCAATATAATTATGGCTGATCTATGTTGGGCTCAGCTTCATGTCTGGAACCCAGTTCTCTGATCCACATTTGGACCTAGGTCCTCATAAGGTCTGGAGCAAGCTGGTCCTGACAAAATCCAAACTGTGTACTGGTACAATGCTTATTTGGCAAGTAGATGCACTTAACACTGTCAATGACTCCTTCCATAACTTTGCTGATGATTGGCGATGTCTATACATGGAACACATCAGGACTACTACATTTTGGTCCAACTAGCCAAAGTTAAAAAGGTATAAAGATTTCAAACTACCACTTAATTGAGTAACAAATTATATATTTAAATGAAATACAAAATAAATTAGATCACCACCAAAACTATATAGTACTATAACTCTGTGTATTAGCTCCTTATAATTATCAGAGTAATTCATCTAGTGTACACTGCCATGCCATTGACTGTAAATGAACAAAAACAGTGCAGGCACTTAGTACAGATAATGGACTGCCTTCAAACAATGATTTCAATGACTGCATCTTCCAAACCTTCATTTTCATTGTATCTTTCCACATGATTGTCATTTTTGGTTCCGGCTGTTTCTGGCATCTCCAACCTGAATGCTTGAAACTGCAGTGAGCCAAGCATTCTTGTTTGTTTAAATAATTCACTATGAATTATATGTATAAATACATAAATTGTACACATCACCACACTACCATGTGACACGTCTGCGCCTCACTTAAAGTAAACACGAAGTTTGACTCATTTTGGACTCCAGAGAATTCCTTTGACTTAGTTCAATGTTTTGAAGTTACAAAAACATAACAAATATCACTGCCTTTTGAACAAAAACACACATACGAGACGCTATTTAAAAATTGTTCACACTAAGCACAGAGTAGCGTCTAACGGCCACTTAACGTGCGCAAAACTGACACTAGTTAGAATCTGTTTGGTAACAGTCTTTGTCCCAATTAAGCAGCATAGTGTCCCAAATAAATGAAGTGAACCCTGGCTATTTCTCGATTTGTTTTTGTTGTTTAAGAGCTGCCCCAAATAAGTGGCTTTTTTTAAGATTATGAGAACACTCAGTCCTCTTTTATTGTCATTTAGAAATGCATACATGCATTGAGAAATGATACGTTTCTCCAGAGTGATATCACAGAAAACAAGACAGACCAAAGACCAACACTGACAAAACCACATAATTATAACGTATAGTTACAGCAGTGCAAAGCAATACCATAATTTGATAAAGAACAGACCATAGGCACAGTAAAAAAAAAGTCTCCAAGTCCCAACTTGATTGACTCCCGCGTCCCCGATAGCAGGCGGCAAAAGTGAAAAACTCCCTGCCATAAACCTCCAGGCATTGTCAACTTGCCGATACATTGGAAGCAGCTGACCACAGCTGACCCGGAGTCCATCAGTCCGGAAACTCCGAGCTTTCAAGCAGCTTCTCCAATACAGCCTCCCGAGCGCCATCCTCTGCCAAGCACCTTCAACCTCTCCCCGGCCGCTGAAACACGCAAAGCCGAGGATTTCGAGGCCTTCAGCTCTAGAGATTCCGGTTACCACACAGTAGCAGCGGTAGCAAAGCAGACATTTCAGAAGTTTTCCAGATGTTCCGTTGTGCTTTCACATCTGTCTCCATCAAATCAGGATTGTGCACGGTCCCCTACTTGACAAATAACAGATATTCATCACCGAAGTGGCCGTGTGCGCTATTGTCGCGCCGCCATCTTCTCCCCCCTCCCCGAAGGATAACCAGAATCCACTGTATTCTACAAAATGTCTTCATTTTGTTCTGCTTGATATTTGTTGGCACAATTTCAAACTGATTTTGGAGCATTACTGATTCATAACCAGACATGTTGCAACTGGCAGACAGCTTGCAGCAAATTTTGCAACTCCCAATCTGGTTACCCAAGGTAAAGGAGAATATCTCCACACACATGGAGGATGATACTAGAAGGAGAAATGAAATCCTGCCCCTTCCCATTGTAACTACTGAAATGATTCTACAGGGAGGGAAGAGAACAGAGTGCACTCAAGAGTGAGTGTGCTACCAGAATAAATAATGTACCATTTCAAAAATCTGTGTGGTTCTGGTTCACTGGGAAATTCATCTTTGTCAGGTGCTGAAGAAGGGTCTCAGCCCAAAACGTCAACTGCTTATTCATTTCCATAGTTGTTGCCTGACCTGCTGAGTTCCTCCAGCATTTTGTGTATGTTGTGCTAGGTTGAATTAAGTTGTGTTTTAACATGAAACTTTTTTTTAAGTGAATGTATCTTAAAGGTAATGCAAGTATAACATTACGAATTTATTGAAAGTAGGGTATAGTTTCAAATATTCCAAACTAAATTTAAATGTTGACCTCACTTTATCAGTTTGGTTATCGTTATATGGATAGAAATTATCTTCCAATATTCTCCCATCAGAATAACATGTTCTTTCAGCCTAATTAATTGGCTTCCTCTTGACAACAATTCTCTTTATGAAAGGTCCTCTCTGTCTGAGCATGGTTTAAATCACTGGCAGTTAAAAACTTCATGGAGTTTTTTTTTAAAGTTTTCTGCTTTATCTGTGCCCTCTTCTGTGTTATTAGTCGTTTGAAACGAAAACACGTTCACAGCCACAAAGTAATGAACTTATTCCATTTCTTGCATTGAAACTTTGATCAGAATAAATGTTTTTTCAACTTGCATTCATGTCAGGTTAAAGCAAGTGTCCTGTCATTTTGAGGGCATCAATGTGAAAGCTTATATACATCAAAGTTGCTGGTGAACGCAGCAGGCCAAGCAGCATCTATAGGAAGAGGCGCAGTCGACGTTTCAGGCCGAGACCCTTCGTCAGGACTAACTGAAGGAAGAGTGAGTAAGGGATTTGAAAGCTGGAGGGGGAGGGGGAGATGCAAAATGATAGAAGACAGGAGGGGGAGGGATAGAGCCGAGAGCTGGACAGGTGATAGGCAAAAGGGGATACGAGAGGATCATGGGACAGGAGGTCCGGGAAGAAAGACAGGGGGGGGTGACCCAGAGGATGGGCAAGAGGTATATTCAGAGGGACAGAGGGAGAAAAAGGAGAGTGAGAGAAAGAATGTGTGCATAAAAATGAGTAACAGATGGGGTACGAGGGGGAGGTGGGGCCTTAGCGGAAGTTAGAGAAGTCAATGTTCATGCCATCAGGTTGGAGGCTACCCAGACGGAATATAAGGTGTTGTTCCTCCAACCTGAGTGTGGCTTCATCTTTACAGTAGAGGAGGCCGTGGATAGACATGTCAGAATGGGAATGGGATGTGGAATTAAAATGTGTGGCCACTGGGAGATCCTGCTTTCTCTGGCGGACAGAGCGTAGATGTTCAGCAAAGCGGTCTCCCAGTCTGCGTCGGGTCTCACCAATATA
Source organism: Mobula hypostoma (assembly GCF_963921235.1). NCBI lineage: Eukaryota > Metazoa > Chordata > Chondrichthyes > Myliobatiformes > Myliobatidae > Mobula > Mobula hypostoma. The sequence goes on along the minus strand of NC_086112.1, from coordinate 70,586,392 downwards.
TAAAAGGCCACATCAGGAGCACCGGACGCAGTATATCACCCCAGTCGACTCACAGGTGAAGTGATGCCTCACCTGGAAGGACTGTTTGGGGCCCTGAATGGTGGTAAGGGAGGAAGTGTAAGGGCATGTGTAGCACTTGTTCCGCTTACACGGATAAGTGCCAGGAGGGAGATCAGTGGGGAGGGATGGGGGGGACGAATGGACAAGGGAGTTGTGTAGGGAGCGATCCCTGCGGAATGCAGAGAGAGGGGGGGAGGGAAAGATGCGCTTAGTGGTGGGATCCCGTTGGAGGTGGCGGAAGTTACGGAGAATAATATGTTGGACTCGGAGGCTGGTGGGGTGGTAGGTGAGGACCAGGGGAACCCTATTCCTAGTGGGGTGGTGGGAGGATGGAGTGAGAGCAGATGTACGTGAAATGGGGGAGATGCGTTTAAGAGCAGAGTTGATAGTGGAGGAAGGGAAGCCCCTTTCTTTAAAAAATGAAGACATCTCCCTCGTCCTAGAATGAAAAGCCTCATCCTGAGAGCAGATGCGGCGGAGACGGAGGAATTGCGAGAAGGGGATGGCGTTTTTGCAAGAGACAGGGTGAGAAGAGGAATAGTCCAGATAGCTGTGAGAGTCAGTAGGCTTATAGTAGACATCAGTGGATAAGCTGTCTCCAGAGACAGAGACAGAAAGATCTAGAAAGGGGAGGGAGGTGTCAGAAATGGACCAGGTAAACTTGAGGGCAGGGTGAAAGTTGGAGGCAAAGTTAATAAAGTCAACGAGTTCTGCATGCGTGCAGGAAGCAGCGCCAATGCAGCCGTCGATGTAGCGAAGGAAAAGTGGGGGACAGATACCAGAATAGGCACGGAACATAGATTGTTCCACAAATCCAACAAAAAGGCAGGCATAGTTCCTGTGAAAGCTTACTTCCCTATCACCATGGCTATTAGCTTATGGGAGTCCTGTAAATTACAAACTTTAACAAGCCAACCTCGTCTTGTAAAAGCCATCTCAAAAAATAATTCCATTAGATTAAAATAACAATTTCAAAACTTCTGTGCATGGAATATAAAGTTGAGAGAGCAAGAACAAAGGTCAAGACCTTCAATGCAGGCATCAACACAGGCCTTACATCAGGGGTCCCCAACCTTTCTTGCACTGCGGACCGGTTTAATATTGACAATATTCTTGCGGACCGGCCGACCGGGGGTGGGGTGGGGTAGGGTTGCCAACGAACAAGAGTAGCAGTCAAATGCGTTGTTTAACAAAGACTACAATGACCATGAAGCCTTGCGCGGGCCCCAATGCGCATGCGCGTCGTGACCTGCCGATTTCCCCCTCCCCCCCCCAGCAAATCCTTTTTGGCGATTCTGTTCGTGGGGGTGGGTGTTAATCACTACCAGAATATAGGTGATAAGTGGGTAATACCCTCAATTCTGTTTCTAAAAGGGTTTATCTAACGAATTTAATATTAAACACACAGCGCATATTTTCCTCGCATGGATATAATGATAAATCAATTATCAGCTTGAAGTGTTGAACGAACTTCCAGTAGAAGTGGCAGAAGCAGGTTCGATATGATCATTTAAAGAAAAATTAGATAGGTATATGGACAGGAAAGGAATGGAGGGTTATGGGCTGAGTGCAGGTCGGCGGAACTAGGTGAGAGTAGCGTTCGGCACGGACTAGAAGGGCCGAGATGGCCTGTTTCCATGCTGTAATTGTTATACGGTTATATAGGTCACTTATAAGTCAATAGCATCATGACATTTTAAGTAATATTTGGATATTAAACGCACAGCACGTTTTCCCCGTATGAACATATAAAATCATTGCAACACACCAATATCGCTGAATCAGCGGGAGCCCTGGGCTTGTTTCCCGGCAACAACACCGTCCTATCGAGGGGTGATGGGAGACATCGATACTCGAAGGGGGTTCCTTATGTCTAGTCTATTCCGCAATTTAGTTTTCGTTGCATTCATTGCAGAAAACTCTGCTTAGCAGAAAAATGTTGGAAATGAAAGCAACGTTTTCAGTGCTTTCGTAGCTATCTCAGGATATTTAGCCTTGACTTTCATCCAGAATGCCGGCAGAGATGTTATGTCAAACATACTTTTCAGCCCGTCGTCATTTGCCAGCTCGAGGAGTTGATCGCCTTCCCGCCCTGACACGGATGACGCGCAGGTCATGACCTCGCATGCGTAGTGGCTGATCAGTGGCCGTGACAGGGAATAAGGTGCAGCTGACCAAATCATATCGCTTCCTCGCGGCCCGGTAGCGCATGCTCTGTGGCCCGGTGGTTGGGGACCGCTGCCTTACATAGTCTATTCATAGTCTATGCCAAAGTTGGGTTTCAAAACCGGGGGGGGAGAAGAGCGAGAGAAAAATTACTAAACTAATATAATGAATCACACAATAGCTGAGCAAGTAGAAATGTTTATCATGAATAAAAAGAAAAAAAGCACAAGTCCTTCTTCCATTCAGTACCTTGAGATGTACCACTTTTTAAGAGGGCTGTATAACTGCATGTTGTTAACATGTAAACAGACCATTCAGGCCACATCCATGCCACCAGTGAGCACTCATCCATATTAATCCTACCTTCCAGTACTGACTCTTTAGCCTTCAATGCCTTGACAATTTAAGTGCTTAAATATATTGTTGCTGGAAGAATTAAGAGCCCTAGAGTCATCAAGTTATATAGCACAGAAACTGATCCTTCAGCATGCCATGTATCTGTTGATCCCTTTGCTCATCAATGCTAATTTTACAATGAGGAAATCAAATATCACTAGACTTAGAGTGCAAAGAAAATAATGTTAAGTGTGTATAGCACACAAGAATCATACCTATAAATATCTTGGGCAACTCCAGAAAAGAATGGTATACTTTGACTATTCATTATTGTCTGAAGTCAATGTGATGGTCATTTCTGTACCCTACAACATCCCTCCTCCAGCTTGGGAAACAAAACTAATTCCTTCTACTAATATTAGTTGACGGAAAAGAATTTCCCTGTTCTTCTCGATTAGCTGCTCAGTCCTAACTTAACCCTCATTCTTTCTCCACAGATACCTACTCAAAGGCACTCGAGAATCCTAATCAGAAAATATTTTATATTTACTTTGAAGAGAACATTCATGGAGATGGTAATATAAAGGCCATGTCCATAAATAAAGTCAAGAAAAAAAGTGACCCAACCGAAGAGACAAAATTTTCTTATCTCCACTATGAGAACTTTACCATCTATATTATATTATATTATATCATTACATACATTCCAGTTAACAAAACATTCCAGTTTAATAGCCTGATTCTTCCCAGACCTTATCACATCAAAGTAATGAGTGAAATTAAAGCAGGTTCCAATACTGTTTCATGTTAAGCATTAGGACACCGAAGAGCACAGTTCAGCTAAAATGCTAAGATATTGAATTCTGTTTGTTCCAATAGCTTCAGAGAGTTGAAATTTGCCCTTCCTCAAGTGAAATCTCTTGGGAATTCTGGAAGTAAATGTTGTAAACATAAATACATGGAACAAGTGTGGCTCACTACCTGACTTTGACGAACACCTTCCATTAGTGTTAATGTTAGCACAAATGGTAAAGCAAAGCAGACAGCAAACACTTGCTAAAACTTTCACAGAAAGACCAGAATTTTACTCCTTGTTGTTGGCAAACAGCTACTTAGAGGACTGTTTTCAAAGCATATTAATGGGGACATTTTCTCTTTTTTAAATACAAACCAATTGGCTGCACCAGTGATGATTTGGTGTGTCATACACCTGTTTCCACTTTGATACAGAAGAATCTTTTTCTGTTGATCAGTGAAAGAAAAAGCCAAATTAAATACACTGATTCAATGTTGTACAACAATAAAATTTCCAACGGGGGGAGAGGTGATGAATACTTTTTATAGGCACTGTACAACTGCAACATGACATCCCAACTTCTGTACTCAATGCCCTTACTGATTAGGCCAGTGTGCCAAAAGTCATTTTCACCACTTTCAGGGAACCATGTACTGTACTCCCAAGGTTCCCTTGTTCTACCACTCTTCCCAGGACCTGAAGATTTGCTCTGAAAGTCCTGCCTTTATTTATCTTTCCAAAATGTCACACCTTGCAATTAAACTTCATTTGTCATTCCTTGACCCACTGACCCAGCTGATCAAGGTCCCTGTAAATCCTTCTATCTATCTTCACTGTGAACAATGCCAGCTATTTTAGTGTCATCTGCAAACTTATGATAGTTCCCAGGTTTTTCTTTGCAGCTCTTAAATAAGGGCTCAGCATTAGCCACCCTCCAGTCTTTTGGCACCTCACCCATAGATAACCATGTTATTTATCTCTTAGAGAAAGCTTTTGTAGTTTCTCTTGCTTCCCTTGGTGTTCATAGTGCCCCAGAGATTTATCTGTCTTAATACGTTCTAGGAAATCCAGCACCCCCTCTGTTCCAAAGCAGACCATCTCCAAGATATCTCAGGTTCTGAAGTCCTCGTGCTTTTCTCAACAGTAAAAGAGTACTCATTAAGACACTCTGCCATCTCCTTCCATTGCACACATAGATACATCTACTTTGGTAATTGAAAATGTTAAATTTGCCATGTTTTCAAGTTGCCTTTTGATCATGCCCCTTTGATTTTAAATGGTGTGCTCTCAAAACAAACTTTGGCTTCATGCCCTAGGTTTCACCTTAAAGTCTGAGCCCTATGTGACGTTGAGCTCTTCTGCTCATTTGATCTCCATGCTCATTTCCTGGCCCAGGAGCCCCTGCACCAGATTGTGGTTCTTTTACCCGTCTGCAGAATTCTAAATCTAACTGGACTTCTGGCCTCTTAATCTAGTCATTAGCTGTGAAAACAATTATTTGACAATCTGTTTTTGCATAGTCCTCACTCCAACCTAACCTCTAACCTCTGAATTTGCAGACATTGTCACAGGCACCAAATCTGCTGAAGAGGTGTTGTGGTTTGACATCTGACCTCTTGCCTTGCACAAGTCAAATGTCAGCTCAACAACTTCTGCTGAATTGTGATCCCACCACTGAACATTAGCCTGCCTGCCAGCCAATCACTGACCAGGGGTCACAACCTCAGAGTACAAGGACATCCGTTTGGAATGGAGAAGAGGAGGAGTTTCTTTAGCCAGATGGTGGTGAATCTGTGGAATTCGTTGCCACAGGCAACTGTGGAGGCCAAGTCATTGGGTATATTTAAGGCAGAGGTTGACAGATTCTTGATCGGTCAGGGCATGAAGGGATATGGAGAGAAGACAGGAGACTGGGGCTGAGAAGGAAATGCATCAGCCATCATTAAATGGCGGAGCAGACTTGATGGGCCAAAAGGCCTAATTCTGCTCCTGTATCTTATGGTCTCATTTTCTTAGATCTTCTATGAATGCTATTCCTCTATTACTTGTCTTTGCCTGGGCCAGTTCTACCTCTTCATTCCAAGCAACATACAGTGGTATGCAAAAGTTTGGGCACCCTGGTCAAAATTTCTGCTACTGTGAATAGCTAAGCGAGTAAAAGATCACGTGATTTCCAAAAGGCATGAAGTTAAAGATGACATTGTGGCGACCCACTTTCTGGCACACACGAACCGGCTCACAGCAGCACGCGCAGGCAGGGGGCCGGCAGCAAAAAGGGCGCCAAGCCATCTTCACCAGCAGGGGGAAAATCCCGTGCGCAGAAAGGGTCTGGGAATATACATTCCCCACAGTAGTCCGGCCCAGGGAGGGCGGGAACGGGAAGGCTTTAAAGCGGGCCGCGAAGTTTGAATAAATCTCTTTCATCGCAACTCTAACTCACGGACTCCGTGTGGTTATTCTAGCGCTGTGTGTAGCACATCGCTACAATTGGTGACCCCGACGGCCCAAATGATATTTGGACCAGAGATGACCGACGCTGCATCTGTTCATCAAAGTTGCTGGTGAACGCAGCAGGCCAAGCAGCATCTATAGGAAGAGGCGCAGTTGACGTTTCAGGCCGAGACCCTTCGTCAGAACTAACTGAAGGAAGAGTGAGTAAGGGATTTGAAAGCTGGAGGGGGAGGGGGAGATGCAAAATGATAGGAGAAGACAGGAGGGGGAGGGATAGAGTCGAGAGCTGGACAGGAGATAGGCAAAAGGGGATACGAGAGGATCATGGGACAGGAGGTCCGGGAAGAAAGACAAGGGGGGGGTGACCCAGAGGATGGGCAAGAGGTATATTAGGAGGGACAGAGGGAGAAAAAGGAGAGTGAGAGAAAGAATGTGTGCATAAAAATGAGTAACAGATGGGGTACGAGGGGGAGGTGGGGCCTTAGCGGAAGTTAGACATAAAAATGAGTAACAGATGGGGTACGACATAAAATGAATGTCCCTCCTAATATACCTCTTGCCCATCCTCTGGGTCACCCCCCCCCCTGTCTTTCTTCCCCGGACCTCCTGTCCCATGATCCTCTCATATCCCCTTTTGCCTATCACCTGTCCAGCTCTCTCACTCTCCTTTTTCTCCCTCTGTCCCTCCTAATATACCTCTTGCCCATCCTCTGGGTCACCCCCCCCCATCTTTCTTCCCAGACCTCCTGTCCCATGATCCTCTCGTATCTCCTTTTGCCTATCACCTGTCCAGCTCTCGGCTCTTTCCCTCCCCCTCCTGTCTTCTCCTATCATTCTGCATCTCCCCCTCCCCCTCCAGCTTTCAAATCCCTTACTCACTCTTCCTTCAGTTAGTCCTGATGAAGGGTCTCGGCCTGAAACGTCGACTGCGCCTCTTCCTATAGATGCTGCTTGGCCTGCTGCGTTCACCAGCAACTTTGATGTATGTTGCTTGAATTTCCAGCATCTGCAGAATTCCTGTTGTTGGCTGCATCTGTTCACACAGTTTCGTTAAAACTACCAATCTTTTGGCTGCTGCGACTCCGTCTGTGGTTCAAACAAGCAGAAGCACAATTCCACATTCGGCAGATAACCTCGGAGTCCACTCGCTACTACTACGTGCTGAGCTCCCTCGACCAGGAGACTGCTGCACAAGTTGAGGAGTTTATACAGTCGCCCCCGGAGGACGGCAAATACACAGCATTCAAAGCCCTGCTCATAAGGACTTTCGGACTCTCACGGCGCGAACGAGCATGCCGCTTAATGCACCTGGATGGTTTAGGAGACAGGCCGCCGTCAGCATTAATGAACGAGATGCTGGCCCTGGCTGAAGGGCACAAACCCTGCCTCATGTTTGAGCAGGCGTTCCAAGAGCAACTGCCCGAGGACATATGCCTGCTGCTGTCCGACGCAGATTTCAGCAACCCCCGGGAGGTGACGGCCCGAGCAGATGTGCTGTGGAATGCCAGGAAAGAGAGAGGGGCATCCGTCGCACAGATCACCAAGCCGCGTGCCCAACGACAGACCAGACCAGGCCCGGCAGCAGAGCCTACAAAACCCGACGACGGGAGTGAGGAGCCCAACGAACAATGGTGTTTCTACCACCAGCGGTGGGGCACAGAGGCCCGCCGCTGCAGACCACCCTGCAAATTCCCGGGAAACGCCAGGGCCCAGCCGCCGCTGATGGCTACGGCGGCTGGCCATCAGGACAGCCTCCTGTACGTCTGGGACAAGCAGTTGGGACGCCGCTTTTTGGTCGACACCGGAGCGAAGACCAGCGTCTTACCTCCAACGAGTTATGACACCCGCAACAGAGAACCGGGACCCACCCTGAGGGCCGCAAATGGCAGCACAATACGAACCTACGGCACCCACATAGTGTGGCTACAGTTCAGCTCCAGCCAGTTCACGTGGGACTTCACACTGGCTGCCGTGGCCCAACCACTGCTGGGGGCAGATTTTCTACGAGCCCACAGACTGCTGGTCGACCTGCAAGGGAAGCGATTAGTCCACGCCAAGACTTTTCAAACGTTCTCCCTGGGTGAAGCACAGTTGCCAGCCCCACACCTGGACTCCATCATGCTGTCCGACGATGAATTCACCAGGGTCCTGGCGGATTTCCCATCAGTACTGACACCGCAGTTCACGGCAGCCATGCCCAGACATGGAGTACAGCACCACATCCCGACCCAGGGACCACCCCTCCACGCCCGTGCTCGAAGGCTTCCCCCGGACAAGCTCCGACTGGCGAAGGAGGAGTTCAAGAAGATGGAGGAATTAGGGATCATACGACGGTCCGACAGCCCATGGGCCTCCCCCCTGCACATGGTGCCCAAGGCAACGGGGGGCTGGAGACCATGCGGTGACTACTGCGGGCTGAACGAGGCTACAACGCCAGACCGCTACCCTGTGCCGCACATTCAAGACTTCGCAGCAAACCTACACGGTGCAAGGATCTTTTCCAAGGTAGACCTCGTCCGGGGATACCATCAAATCCCTGTACATCCGGACGACATCCCCAAAACAGCACTTATCACCCTGTTCGGACTTTTCGAATTCCTCCGAATGCCGCTTGGTCTAAAGAATGCCGCACAGACTTTCCAGCGGCTAATGGACGCGGTGGGGCGCGACCTGGACTTTGCATTCATCTATTTGGACGACATCCTCATAGCCAGCAGTAGTGGGCAGGAGCATCTGTCCCACCTCCGCCAGCTCTACTCCCGCCTGAGTGAATTCGGCCTTACAATCAATCCAGCCAAATGCCAGTTCGGACTCGACACCATCGACTTCCTGGGCCACAGGATTACTAAAGACGGGGCAACCCCGCTGCCCACCAAGGTAGACGCGGTCCGCAACTTCCCCCGACCCAACACAATCAAAGGCTTGCAGGAATTCGTGGGTATGGTGAACTTTTACCACTGTTTCCTCCCCTCAGCAGCCCAAACCATGCACCCCCTGTTCACTCTGACGTCGGGTAAGGGCAAGGACATTACCTGGGACGAAGAGGCCGCAACCGCTTTCGTTAAAACCAAAGAAGCCTTGGCAAACGCCACGATGCTAGTGCACCCCAGAACGGACGTTCCTACTGCCCTCACGGTGGATGCATCCAACACAGCGGTCGGTGGAGTCCTGAACAACTCATCGAGGGTCGCTGGCAACCCCTGGCGTTCTTCAGCAAACACCTATGACCACCCGAACTCAAATACAGTGCTTTCGACCGGGAGCTATTGGCACTATACCTGGCAATCCGGCATTTCAGGTACTTCTTAGAAGGTAGGCCCTTCACCACGTTCACAGACCACAAACCGCTTACCTTTGCGTTCACTAAGGTGTCCGACCCCTGGTCGTCCCGCCAGCAGCGACATCTGTCCTACATCTCCGAGTACACGACGGACATCCGGCATGTCTCTGGAAAGAACAACGTCGTGGCGGACGCGCTTTCCAGACCTACCATACAGGCCCTGTCCCAGGGGGTGGACTATGCAGCGCTGGCAGAGGCACAGCAGGCAGACACTGAGATCCCCAGTTACAGGACTGCAGTCTCCGGTTTACAGCTTCAAGACCTCCCCGTAGACCCAGGTGAGAGGACCCTACTATGTGACGTAGCTACCGGCCAACCCCGCCCCGTCGTCCCAGCAGCCTGGCGCTGGTGGGTTTTCAAGTCCATTCACAACTTAGCGCACCCCTCCATCAGGACAACCGTCCGGCTGGTCTCCAACAGGTTCGTGTGGCATGGACTTCATAAACAGGTCAGTGAATGGGCCAAAACGTGTATGCAGTGCCAAACGGCCAAGGTGCAGCGGCACACCAAGGCTCCGCCGCAGCGATTCGAACCCACCCGCCGGAGGTTCGACCACATCCATGTGGATATCGTGGGGCCCCTGCCAGTGACACGAGGAGCGCGGTACCTCCTAACTATGATAGACCGGTTCACCAGATGGCCAGAGGCAGTCCCGCTCAGCGACACCACCTCCGAATCCTGCGCCCGAGCACTGATCGCAACCTGGGTAGCACGCTTCGGGGTACCGGCCCACATTACCTCCGACAGGGGCACCCAGTTCACCTCCAGCCTGTGGTCGGCTATGGCCAGCCTTTTAGGAACACAGCTACACCACACAACTGCCTACCACCCACAGTCGAACGGACTAGTGGAGCGCTTCCACCGTCACCTGAAATCGGCTCTCATGGCCCGCCTGGAGGGGCCTAACTGGGTGGACAAACTTCCCTGGGTCCTGCTCGGAATCCGCACGGCGCCCAAGGAGGATCTACACACCTCGTCGGCCGAGCTGGTGCCCCTGGTCGTCCCAGGAGAGTTCATACCAGCCCCAAGGGGGCAAGAGGAAGAACCCACAGCAGTCCTGGACAGACTACAAGAGAGGCTTGGTAACCTGGCCCCCATACCCACTTCACAGCACGGACAGAGCCCGACCTGCGTACCCAAAGACCTGCAGAACTGTAAGTTTCTTTTTGTACGATGGGGCGGACACCGGGCACCGCTATAGCGGCCCTACGAGGGACCGTTTAAGGTGATCAGGAACAACGGGTCCACGTTCGTGCTGGACATTGGGGGGAGAGAGGAGGTATTCACGGTGGACCGACTCAAACCGGCCCATGTGGACTTGGCGCAACCGGTCCAGGCTCAGGCACCGCGGCGCAGGGGCAGACCTCCCAAACAGAGGCCGATCCAGACTGTGGACATTGGGGGAGGTATCGCCGGTTCTGGGGGGGGCGGTTATGTGGCGACCCACTTTCTGGCACACACGAACCGGCTCACAACAGCGCGCGCAGGCAGGGGGCCGGCAGCAAAAAGGGCGCCAGGCCATCTTCACCAGCGGAAAATCCCGCACGCGGAAAGGGTCTGGGAATATACATTCCCCACAGTAGTCCCGCCCAGGGAGGGCGGGAACGGGAAGGCTTTAAAGCGGGCCGCGAAGTTTGAATAAATCTCTTTCATCGCAACTCTAACTCACCGACTCCGTGTGGTTATTCTAGCACTGTGTGTAGCACATCGCTACGACATATTTCTTTAATATTTTAAGCAAGATCACTTTTTTATTTCCATCTTTCACAGCTTCAAAATAACAAAAAAGGAAAAGGGCCTGAAGCAAAAGTTTGGGCACCCTGTATGGTCAGTACTTAGTAACACCCCCTTTGGCAAGTATCACAGCTTGTAAATGCTTTCTGTAGCTAGCTAAGAGTCTTTCAATTCTTGTTTGGGGGATTTTCGCCCATTCTTCCCTGCAAAAGGCTTCTAGTTCTTTGAGATTCTTGGGTCGTCTTGCACGCACTGCTCTTTTGAGGTCTACCCACAGATTTTCGATGATGTTTAGGTTGTGGGACTATGAGGGCCATGGCAAAACCTTCAGCTTGCGCCTCTTGAGGTAGTCCATTGTGGATTTTGAGGTGTGTTTAGGATCATTATCCTGTTTTAGAAGCCATCCTCTTTTCATCTTCAGCTTTTTTTTTACAGACGGTGTGATGTTTGCTTCCAGAATTTGCTGATATTTAATTGAATTCATTCTTCCCTCTACCAGTGAAATGTTCCCTGTGCTACTGGCTGCAACACAGGCCCAAAGCATGATCGATCCACCCCCATGCTTAACAGTTGGAGAGGTGTTCTTTTCATGAAATTCTGCACCCTTTTTCTCCAAACATACTTTTGCTCATTGCAGCCAAAAAGTTCTATTTTAACTTCATCAGTCCACAGGACTTGTTTCCAAAATGCATCAGGCTTGTTTAGATGTTCCTTTGCAAACTTCTGACGCTGAATTTTGTGGTGAGAATGCAGGAAAGGTTTTCTTCTGGTGACTCTTCCATGAAGGTCATATTTGTGCAGGTGTCGCTACACAGTAGAACAGTGCACCACCACTCCAGAGTCTGCTAAATCTTCCTGAAGGTCTTTTGCAGTGAAATGGGGGTTTTCATTTGCCTTTCTAGCAATCCTACGAGCAGTTCTCAGAAAGTTTTCTTGGTCTTCTAGACCTCAACTTGACCTCCACCATTCCTGTTAACTGCCATTTCTTAATTACATTACGAACTGAGGAAACGGCTACCTGAAAATGCTTTGCTATCTTCTTATAGCTTTCTCCTGCTTTGTGGGCATCATTTATTTTAATTTTCAGAGTGCTAGGCAGTTGCTTAGAGGAGCCCATAGCTGCTGATTGTTGGGACAAGGTTTGAGGAGTCAAGGTATTTATAAAGCTTTGAAATTTGCAACACCTGGCCTTTCCTAACGATGACTGTGAACAAGCCATAGCCCTAACAACCTAATTAAGGTCTGAGACCTTGGTAAAAGTTATCTGAGATCTCAAATCTCTTGGGGTGCCCAAACTTTTGCATGGTGCTCCTTTCCTTCCCCCCCCCACTTTAAAATTGTACAAAACTAAAAAAATACACTAATCTTGCTTAAAATGTTGAAAAGAATGTTTCACCTTTAACTTTATGACTTTTGGAGATCAGTTTATCTTCTACTCACTTAACTATTCACAGTAACAGAAATTTTGACCGGGGTGCCCAAACTTTTGCATATATTATATATACACATACATACACATACTGAATTTAATTTCTCTTTGGAGCGCATACCTATTGTTGAAGAAATATTCAAGGTACATTGGAAACGCAGAGGCAGGGAGGCAACAGTCTTCTTCAGGGTAGAAACAGGAAGAAGCCATCATTCAATTAGGTTATGGCTAACCTGTAACGTATGTCTACAACAGAAATTCTGCAGATGCTGGAAATTCAAGCAACACACATCAAAGTTGCTGGTGAACGCAGCAGGCCAGGCAGCAACTCTAGGAAGAGGTACAGTCGACGTTTCAGGCCGGGACCCTTCGTCAGAACTAACTGAAGGAAGAGTTAGTAAGAGATTTGAAAGTGGGAGGGGGAGGGGGAGATCCAAAATGATAGGAGAAGACAGGAGGGGGAGGGATGGAGCCAAGAGCTGGACAGGTGATTGGCAAAAGGGATATGAGAGGATCATGGGACAGGAGGTCCGGGGAGAAAGACGGGGGGGGGTGGAACCCAGAGGATGGGCAAAGAGTATAGTCAGAGGGACAGAGGGAGAAGAAGGAGAGTGAGAGAAAGAATGTGTGTATAAAAATAAATAACGGATGGGGTACGAGGGGGAGGTGGGGCATTAGTGGAAGTTAGAGAAGTCGATGTTCATGCCATCAGGTTGGAGGCTACCCAGACGGAATATAAGGTGTTGTTCCTCCAACCTGAGTGTGGCTTCATCTTTACAGTAGAGGAGGCCGTGGATAGACATGTCAGAATGGGAATGGGATGTGGAATTAAAATGTGTGGCCACTCCCAGTATCTCCCAGTGGCCACACATTTTAATTCCATATCCCATTCCCATTCTGACATGTCTATCCACGGCCTCCTCTACTGTAAAGATGAAGCCACACTCAGGTTGGAGGAACAACACCTTATATTCCGTCTGGGTAGCCTCCAACCTGATGGCATGAACATCGACTTCTCTAACTTCTGCTAATGCCCCACCTCCCCCTCGTACCCCATCCGTTATTTATTTTTATACACACATTCTTTCTCTCACTCTCCTTCTTCTCCCTCTGTCCCTCTGACTATACTCCTTGCCCATCCTCTGGGTTCCCCCCCCCCCGCTTGTCTTTCTCCCCGGACCTCCTGTCCCATGATCCTCTCATATCCCCTAAGCGAATCACCTGTCCAGCTCTTGGCTCCACCCCTCCCCCTCCTGTCTTTACCTATCATTTTGGATCTCCTCCTCCCACTTTCAAATCTCTTACTAACTCTTCCTTCAGTTAGTCCTGACAAAGGGTCCCGGCCTGAAACGTCGACTGTACCTCTTCCTAGAGTTGCTGCCTGGCCTGCTGCGTTCACCAGCAACTTTGATCTGTGTCTACTACTACTTCTGCTCCGGTCTTCCCTAAGACTACCAAAAACAATGGATTACTTTCTTATAAGTTCCATCTGCCCAACATCCAGGCATATATGAAAGGGAATTCCAGATAATCACCACTTTTTCAATGAATAAGTTCTTCCTGATGTCAATTGTGTAACACACAGTTCTAATTTTAAGACTGTGCTTTCTCATTCTGGACTTGCCCTATTCCCTACCTCACCAGCAAGGAAATAATTTCTCTTTACCTATTCCAGCATATCTGTTAATAGTGCAATATTAACTGTGAAGAATGATAACCAGCAGGATCATCTTCTCAGTGACTGAGGCAAAACCAAATGCAGGAGACCTTTGAACACTCTAGGGTGTAATCAACTACCCTGGTACAGACTGGGAGTTCCCATTCGTGACCATCCTGACTAGCCAAGCCACGGAAGAAACAAGCTAGTATTTTCCCATTTGCCCTACAAGGACAAATGTATGTTTAAAGATATTAGGTTGCACATTCAAATCAGTTAGGAGGAATTTTTTTTCTCTCAAAGGCCATGGCCTCTTCCTCAAGTAATGGTGAAAACAAGAGTTTAAAAAAAAAATTATGAGGAAGAAGCCATGAGTTTGAGCAGGATATAATTGTGTGCAAACTTGTTTTCTTATGCAGATATACTGCTAAATGTGACCTGCCTGGTATGGCAATTCAATTCAAATGGGAAGTAAGAAGTTGAAAAGAGTAGTGAACTCAGCCCAGTGCATCATTGGCACATCCCTTCCTACCTTTGCCAGTATCTGCATGATGCATGGCTTCAAGCACTGATAACTATCAAAGATCTCCACCATCTAGGCCATGCCATCTTCTCACAGCTACCATCTGGCAGAAGAGGTACAAAAACCTGAAGTCCCACACCACCCAGTTCAAGAACAGCTTCTTCCCTGCAACCACTCAGTTCCTTGAACCAACTTGCAGAAGCCTAATCACTATTCAATATAGCACCAGAAGGACCACTAGCCACTTTGGTATAAAATGGGCTTTCTTTTGTTCTAATGGTGTCCTTTCTTCTAATTTTGTAAAATTTATGCTGTTAATATCTGTTTTTCTTGTGAATGTTTGTATTTGATGTTGTGTGCCTATGATACTGGTGAAAGTAATTTTTCATTGTACTTGTGCATACACGTACCTCTGTGTGTGAAAGAAACTCGAGTTTGACTTTGAAATATTATCACAAGTAGATAGGAATGCAGAGTAAAGATTTAAAATCAGATCAGCACGATCTTAGTGTCAGAGCAGGGATGAAGGTATTAGTGCCCTACTCCTGTTTTGAAGTTTTATATCCGTACAGCATTCATTTTAAAACTGGGTATTTCCCTGCAAATGCTCCTAAGCTGCAGCTCGTTTTAGATCTCGCACAACAGTCACCAACAATGAGTCACCAGCCTTTACTGCAGCAATTCTTGGCAGCGTCACCATGCACCTGGCACCCTGAGAACTATGGTCCAGGGGACAAACACTACTGGTGCACCTCAAATCAAAACTGCTTCCATTAAACCATGTGCACTATAGCGCATTGGCCATGTCAGAGAACATTACAGGCCTCTGTCTTTGCCTGGTTACTTAAACCAAGTAGAAAGAAAAACAAAACTGGTGAAGCCCTGCTGCTGAAAAGGAGTCATTTCCTTTCTAAATTAAGGCAGCAAAACCCTACTACCAGTTCTCTGGTCTGTCAACTTCGCCATAATATCTACCTCCTGAACATTTTTCCCTTTTTTTTAGAAAAAAAGTGATTCTGAACATGAACGTCAGTAAGACCAAAGAACTGATTGTCGACTTCAGTCCTCAAAGAGGGATCAGAAGTGGAAGGAGAGAGCAATTTCAAGTTCCTGGGTGTCAATATCTCTGAGGACCTAACCTGGAGCCAACCTTTTGATGCAGCTACAAAGAAGGCACAACAGCAGCTATATTTCATTTGGAGTTTGAGGAGATTTTGTATGTCACCAAAGACACTCATAAATTTCTCCAGATGTGCTGTGGAAAACATTCTAACCGGCAGCATCACTGTCTGGTATGGGGACACTACATTACAGGATCAAAGTATGCTGCAGAGAGTTGTAAAATTAGTCAGCTCTAGCATGGACAGCAGGCTCCATAATATCCAGGACTTCCTTGAGAAGCAATGCCTGAAAAAGGCTACATTCATAATTAAGGACCCCCATAACCCAGCTCATGCCCTGTTCTCATTGCTATCATAAGGAAGGAGGTACAGAAGCCTGAAGGCACACACACATTTCAGGAACAGCTTCTTCCCCTCTGCCATCTGATTTCTGAATGGACATTGAGCCCATGAACACTAACCCACTATATTGTTATTTTTGCATTACTTAATATATTACCTACATATCTCCAGAATGAAAAAAATTATATATTCATACACACACACACACACACACACACACACACGTTGGGCTTTTTTCCGATGTACTGCAATGTACTGCTGGGTGCAAAGACAAGAAGTTTCATGACATATGTCAGTGATATTAAACCTGATTCTGATTGTGAAGTAAGATACATTTATGCATTCAAGAAATTCAGTCCAGAAGCTGCCAGATTGTGGTTCAGACCACAGTGAATGTGGCCAACCTCCCAGGATTTCACTCCATAATACTAAAACACCAGAGAAAGCAAACCAAAACAGGTCAGTCCGAATGAGCAGGCCTTACAGATAGGCAGCAGTGCTGGAGCTACTAAGGAGAGTGATACTCCAAGCTTAGTAGATCGATACAGAGGTTTCTATTTCTAGAGCTTCTTATGCAAAGATAAGAATGCCACAGATATGATGCTTGTTTCCCAAGATTTCACACAGCTAGTACTAAAGCCTGATGGGAATAAACAGTTTCCAACTAGACAAGAGTATGCAGAAAGCAGCACAGCATTCCACTGTTACAGACACTCAACTGGGAAGTCACCTTACAAAGGGGGCAAAAGCACTTAGCATTATGAGTGGCCTTCAGAGTCAAACATTCTCCGCTGGACTTGACTACACTGGGAGTCCTAAATACAAGCAAAGGGTGCAAAAAATTTTGTAGCAGTGCCACTGCTCCCATTGACTGGTGTAGAAATTACAAATCTAAAAAAGATGCATACCACAGCTAAAGCAGATATTAAAAAGTTCCTCTACTAAATGTTTAACTCAGATAGTAGATTAACTGTTTTTGATTAGTACTACCTCTGCTATCGTTAATTCACTGATAATGAGTTTGCACTTCTCTCCACTGATATCTGAACACAGTGAGCGGGCCATGAATTCTGGTTGAACTCTTTGAAATATGGCAACAGAAATGGGCCAAACATCGTTTATCATTCTACAGTACTTCCTAGTCTAACTACATACTTTCTCCCACCCCATCTTTCAGATATCTCTGAAATCATCTTCAGTCTGACTTCGACTGGCTCAAAGCAAAATATTTCAACGACAACACATTACCATAAACATAGAATAGTACAGCACAGTACAGGCCCTTCAGCCCACAATGTTGTGCCGACCCTCAAACCCTGCCTCCCATATAAGCCCCCACCTTAAATTCCTCCATATATCTGTCTAGTAGTCTCTTAACCTTCATAAGTGTATCTGCCTCCACCACTGACCCAGGCAGTGCATTCCATGCACCAACCACTCTCTGAGTAAAAACCCTTCCTCTAATATCTCCCTTGAACTTCCCACCCCTTACCTTAAAGCCGTGTCCTCTTGTATTGAGCAGTGGTGCCCTGGGGAGGAGGCGCTGGCTATCCACTCTATCTATTCCTCTTATTATCTTGTACACCTCTATCATGTCTCCTCTCATCCTCCTTCACTTCAAAGAGTAAAGCCCTAGCTCCCTTAATCTCTGATCATAATGCATACTTTCTAAATCAGGCAGCATCCTGGTAAATCTCCTCTGTACCCTTTCCAATGCTTCCACATCCTTCCTATAGTGAGTTCCATATTCTTACCCTTACCAGAAGCAACTCACCATCTGATGCTGGCTGTTTCACATCTGCACAGGACTCATCCACTGGATAAAAAACTCCCCAAGCTGTATCTGGGGTGAACTAATTGCCACTGAGCCTGCTTGTGAGGAGCACATTAATTCCAGCAATTTACTAAAATCACACTGTCATCCACTACCACAGCTTTGAACACACTTCATAATTACAGATGCACAAAATGAATTTCTACAAAGCAATATTTAACTAGGAAGGTGACTTTATTAACTAGGAGTGACAAAACTGGGAATGGATTGTGGAAATCAGATCACATGACATTTTGATTACAGGATATTCTATTCATACCATGGATATTAATTGATTAAAACTCAAGAGCTCACATCTGTCAATCTTCTCGCAGATATGGAAGAGCAGAACAGACTTGAACTTCTCCCACTCAAATAACTTCACTGTGGCACTGATGCAATGTAGACTTTGCAAAGTGTGGTGTCAAATCTCAAGTGAAGCTAAATTCAAGCAACTGATGTTCACATAGTTTGTTATAAAACTTTTAGAGTAATCATATTCTGTTTTTATGATCACTCCTTGCCTGTAATCCCCAGCCTTCCATAGGTCTTGTCCACCTGTTCACAAACATTAAGAATAATTTTATTTCTCTCCACAAATCCAAGGATGAGTTTGAAATATGGTCCCTTCTTTTGATACTCCAGACCCTGACAAAATAATTTAGCAAAACATATTTGTAGCTAAGAGCTGATTAGTCAGCTAGGCGTAAACTTCTACAAGTCCTATCTAAGACATGTAATGATATCATTTATTTGTAAACACTTCTCTTGCACACCCAAGACACGTACATAGAGATATACAACTTAACTTTTCCTCATGTCATGTACATAAAAGCAACAACGGGTTCAGTTAGCTAGGTGTTTTCGACCTTGACTCATTCTTTACGATGCCGAGGTCTCAGATGATGTGCCATCTTGACTCAGATCACTTTTGACTTGTGTATCCTCCTCAGTAGTTAGTTTTATGTCCAACTAGTCTAACACCATTATCAGATTTTCTCAATGCTCTTCTATGCCTCTTGCTGAAACCATTTAGTCAACATAGATATTTTTGACCTTTCCTCCTTGATGCATTGCATGTTCTTTAGTACCATTTATTCATACCAACACATCACCTTTGTGCCTTAACCATTTACTCATACTTCTAGAAATTCTCTTTGCCTTTTCCCAATAATTTGCTAAGATGCAGAGCAAAATGTTGTTTTTATTTTAATTGCCATCTCCTATACCCTTTTGAGCTCTGCACTCCATCAACAGCTCTGCTGGGGTGAATCTAATGCCAGAAAGGGGTGTGCCCGATACTTGAAAAGGAAGTTAACTTAATGATGATTCATGGTTAAAATTGAATCTTGGGTAAAAATGTCCCCCCCCCCGCACCCCCGCAAGTGTTCTTCCTTAAGAACACTTACAGACATGTGTGTGTGTGTGTGTGTGTGTGTGTGTGCGCGCGTGCGCGTGTGCGTGTGCGTGTGTATGTGTGTGCGTGTGCGTGTGTGTGCGTGTGCGTGTATGTGTGTGTGTGCGTGTGTATGTGTGTATGTGTGTGTGTGTGCGTGTGCGCATGTGTGTGTATGTGTGTGTGTGTGTGTGCGTGTGCGTGTGTGTGTGTGCGTGTGCATGTGCGTGTATGTGTGTGTGTGTATGTGTGTGTGTGTGTGCGTGTGCGTGTGTGTGTGTGTGCGTGTGTGTGTGTGTGCGTGCGTGTGCGTGTGTGCGTGTGCGTGTGCGTGCGTGTGCATGTGTGCATGTGCGTGTGCGCGTGTGTGTGTGCGTGTGTGTGTGTATGTGTGTGTGTGCGTGCGTGTGCGTGTGTGTGTGTCTGTGTGTGCGTGTGCGTGTGTGTGTGTCTGTGTGTGCGTGCGTGTGCGTGTGCGTGTGCGTGTGCGTGTGCGTGCGTGTGCGTGTGCGTATTGTGGCCCTCAAAGTCTCCACACAGAGGAGAGGTAGAATGAGGCCCAATGTTCAGTTCCAACATTTTAAATATACCCAATTTTGGAAAAATCAGTCTATTCCTAAAATTTATATTCTGTTATTATCCCATAAGTGAAGTACAGAATTAGTGCGGATATAGTGCTGAACACTGTTTGCTGCATTTGTTTTTAACCAATGCAAGCTCTCTGAAGCGATGTCAGCCCACTTTAAGGCCTTTGGAGCTTCTTTACGAGTTTCATTCTCCACTCTTGACGAACCTTAGAGATATGACCAACACACAGTACCTACAGAATGTATTCACCCCCCCCCACCCCCACCCCCACCAGAAGTTTTCATGCTTCATAACACTGAATTGCAGTGGATTTAATTTGGCTTTTTTGACACTGATAAACAGAAAAAGACTCTTTCGTGTCAAAGTAAAAACAGATCTCCACAAATATAAAACATAAATAATTGATTGTATTAGTATTCACCTTTCTTTAATATGACACACTAAATCATCACTGGTGCAGCCAATTGGCTTTAGAAGTCACATAATTAGATAAAAGAAGATCTGTGTGCAGTCAAGGTGTTTCAACTGACTATAGTAAAAATACACCTGTAGCTAGAAGGTCCAACTGCTGGTGAGTCAGTATCCTGGCAAAAACTACAACATGAAGACAAAAGAACACTCCAAGAAACTCTGAAAAGGTTACTGAAAAGCACAAGTCAGAAGATGGATACAAGACAATTTCCAAGTCACTGAAAGTCCCTTGGAGTACAGTTAAGTCAATCAACTGTAAATCTGCCTAGAGCAGGCAGTCCTCAAAAACTGAGTGACTATGCAAGAAGGGGACTAGTGAGGGAAGCCACCAAGAGGCTTTTGACAACTCTGGAGGGGTTACAAGCTTCAGTGGCTGAGATGGGCGAGACTGCACATACAATAACTGTTGCCCGGGTGCTTCACCAATCACTGCTTTACGGGAGAGCACCAAAGAGAAAGCCACTGTTGGAAAAGAAATTCATGAAATCTTGGGTAGAGTGTGCCAAAAGGCATGATGGATACTCTGAAGTCAGCTGGAAGAAGGTTCTATCATCTGATGAAACCAAAATTGAGCCTTTTGGCCAACAGACTAAACGATATGTTTGGTGTAAGCTAAACACCGCACATCATCAAAAACACAGCACGGTGGTGGCTGCATTATGCTGTGGGGATGTTTCACTGCAGCAGGCCAGGGAAGGCTTGTGAAGGTAGAGGGGAAAATGAATGTGGCAAAATACTGGGAAATCCTGGAGGAAAAACTGATGCTGTCTACAAGAGAACTGTGACTTGGGAGAAGATTTTTTTTCCAGCAAGATAATAACCCCAAGCAAAAAGTCAAAACTGCATAGGAATGGCTTAAAAACAACAAAGTTAATGTCCTGGATTGACTCCAGACCTCAATCCAAATGACAATTTATGGCTGGACTTGAAAAGGGCTGTTCTTCCACGATCCCCATGCAATCTGACAGAGCTTGAGCAGTTTTGCAAAGAAGCATTTTGTAAAGAAAAATTGCTGTGTTCAGATATGCAAAGCTGATACAGACCTATCCACACAGACTCAAGGCTGTAATTGCTGCCAAAGGTGCATTTACTAAATACTGACTAGAAGGGGGCGAATACTAATGTGACCAATTATTTTGTGTTTTATATTTATAATTAATTTAGATCACTTTGTAGAGATTTTCTCTGTTGATCACTGTCAAAACAAAAGCCAAGTTAAATCCACTGTGATTCAATGTGGTAAAACAATAAAACATGAAAACTTCCAGGGGTGGGGCGTGGTGAATACTTTTTATAGGCACTGTATGAAACTTCTGGCAATCCCTTTGAGCTTACAATTGCCGTATGTTCTAAATATAAGTCGTCTAAAAAGAAATTCTGTGCATGACATGGGGTGGAGCAGCATAGGGTTTCTTCTTCAGAAATCCACGATTAATGCACAACTCCATTTATAAAAATTCTAAAGTGGATTGCATATCCAAATTGGAATTTGTCCAACCTTCAAGTGATGCTCATGGAATTTCATCATAACTGATTTATTATCCCTTTCAACCCCATGCTCCTGCCTACTTCCCATAACCTGTTACACTGATTAATCACAAAGCTATCAACCTCCACCTTAAATATACACATGACTTGATCTGCACAGATGTCTGTGGCAGTGAATTTCACAGATTCACTACCCTCTGGTTAAAGAAATTCTTCATTTTGTTCTAAATGGATGCCCCTCAATTCTGAGCTTGTGTCCTCTCATCCTAGACTTCTCCACATCCGCTTTATCTAAATCTTTCAATATTCAATTGATTTCAAGGAGATTCCCCCCACCCCCATTCATCTAAACTCCAGTGAGTACAGACGCAGAGCCATCAAATGCTCCTCATATGTTAGCCCTTTCACTCTCATGAATCTCCTCTGGACCCTCTCCAATGTGAGTACATCTTTTCTTAAGCAAGGGGCCCAAAACTGCCCACAATACTCCAAATGAAGTCAGACCAATGTCTTTTAAAGCCTCTGCATTACATTCTTGCTTTATATTGTAGTCCTCTGAAAATGAATGCTAACAATGCATTTGCCTTCCTGCACAAGGATTCCCGTCCCTCTGCACCTCTGACTATTGAATTTTCTTCCCATTTAAAAAATTCCTTCATCCAAATCATTGGCATACAATGTGAAAACTAATCCCAACACCAACCCATGGCACACCACTAGTCATCAGCAGACAATCAGAAAAGACCACTTTATTCCCACTCTGTCTCCTTCCAGTTAGCCAATCTTCTATCCATGCTAGTATCTTGCCCGTAATACCACGTGAAAATATGAGTAAACAACATCCACTGACTTTCCTGTC
This sequence comes from Mobula hypostoma, assembly GCF_963921235.1. Classification (NCBI taxonomy): domain Eukaryota; kingdom Metazoa; phylum Chordata; class Chondrichthyes; order Myliobatiformes; family Myliobatidae; genus Mobula; species Mobula hypostoma. The sequence goes on along the minus strand of NC_086112.1, from coordinate 70,563,822 downwards.
TATCCTGCCTGTTATTTCCTCAAAAAATTCCAAAAGATTTGTCAGGCAAGCTTTCCCCTTAAATAAACCGTGCTGACTTTGGCCTATTTTATCATAGAATATAGAATAGTACAGCACAGTACAGGCCCTTCGGCCCACAATGTTGTGCTGACCCTTAAACCCTGCCTCCCACATAACTCCTCACCTTAAATTCCTCCATATGTCTGTCTAGTAGTCTCTTAAATTTCACTAGTGTATCTGCCTCCACCACTGACTCAGGCAGTGCATTCCATACACCAACCACTCTCTGAGTAAAAAACCTTCCTCTAATATCCCCCTTGAACTTCCCACCCCTTACCTTAAAGCCATGTCCTCTTGTATTAAGCAGTGGTGCCCTGGGGAAGAGGTGCTGGCTATCCACTCTATCTATTCCTCTTATTATCTCTATCATGTCTCCTCTCATCCTCCTTCTCTCCAAAGAGTAAAGCCCTAGCTCCCTCAATCTCTGATCATAATGCATACTCTCTAAACCAGGCAGCATCCTGGTAAATCTCCTTTGTACCCTTTCCAATGCTTCCACATCCCTCCTATAGTGAGGCGACCAGAACTGGACACAGTACTCCAAGTGTGGCCTAACCAGAGTTTTATACAGCTGCATCATTACCTCGTGACTCTTAAACTCTATCCCTCGACTTATAAAAGCTAACACCCCATAAGCTTTCTTAACTACCCTATCTAACTGTGAAGCAACTTTCAGGGATCTGTGGACATGTACCCCGAGATCCCTCTGCTCCTCCACACTACCAAGTATCCTGCCATTTACTTCGTACTCTGCCTTGGAGTATGTCCTTGCAAAGTGTACCACCTCACACTTCTCCGGGTTGAACTCCATCTGCCACTTCTCAGCCCACTTCTGCAACCTATCAATGTCTCTCTGCAATCTTCGACAATCCTCTACACTGTCTACAACACCACCAACCTTTGTGTCATCTGCAAACTTGCCAACCCACCCTTCTACTCCCACATCCAGGTTGTTAATAAAAATTATGAAAAGTGGAGGTCCCAGAACCAATCCTTGTGGGACACCATGAGTCACAACCCTCCAATCCGAATGTACTCCCTCCACCACGACCCTCTGCCTTCTGCAGGCAAGCCAATTCTGAATCCACCTGGCCAAACTTCCCTGGATCCCATGCCTTCTGACTTTCTGAATAAGCCGTGTGGAACCTTGTCAAATGCTTTACTAAAATCCATGTAGATCACATCCACTGCACTACCCTCATCTATATGCCTGGTCATGTGCCTCCAAGTACCCAGAAACCTAATCCTTAGCAATAGACTCCAAAATCTTCCCAACCACTGAAGTCAGCCTAACCGGCCAACAATTTCCTTTCTTCTACCTCCCTCCCTTCTTAAAGAGTGGAGTGACATTTGCAATTTTCCAGTCCCCCTGAATATAATGAATTCCAGAATTTAATGATTCTTGAAAGATCATTACTAATTCCTCCACAATCTCTTTAACTACCTCTTTCAGAACCCTGGGATAAGTCACCTCGTCCATTTGGTCCAGGTGACTTATCTACCTTTATGCTTTTCTGCCTACCAAGCACCTTCTCCTTAGTAACAGCTACAACACTCACTTCTACCCTCCAACGCTCTCGCCTTTCTGGCATTCTGCTACTGTCTTCCACAGTGAAGACTAATGCAAAATACTTATTATGTTTCTCCATTACTTTTGTCCTCCATTACTACCTGTCCAGTGTCATTTTCAAGCATTCCAATATCCATTCTCATCTCTCTCCTACTCTTCATTTATCTAAAATAAATTTTTATTTCATCCTCTTTTATATTATCAGTTACCATACCTTCAATTGTCATCGTTTCTCTTTATGATTTTTTAAGTTGCCTTCGGTTGGGTTTTAAAACCATCCTACTAACTTTTGCTATATTATATGCCCTTTCTTTTGCTTTTTTGATATCTTTGTCTTCCCTTGTCAGCTAGTTGCCCCATCCTTCCTTTAGAATATTTCTTCCTCTTTGGAGTGCATCTTTCCCGAATTTCTCCCAGCAATTGCTGTTCTGTCATCCCTGCTAGTGTCCCCTTCCAATCAACTTCAGCCTGTGCCTCTCTCATGCCTCTGTAATTCCCTTTACTCCATGGTAATACTGACATTTGATTTTATCTTCTCCTTCTTGAACTGCAGAGTGAATATTATAAGTACTACCTCCTAAGGGTTCATTTACCTTAAGTTTCCCTATCAAATCTGGGTCATTGCATAACACCTAATCCAGAATTGCCATTCTAAAGGGCTCAACCACAAGCTGCTCTCGAAAGCCATCTCGTAGGCATTTTACAAATTTCCTCTCTTGGCACTACGCAGATTGAAATTCCCCATGATTATAGCAACATTGCCATTTTGACATGCCTCTTCTACCTCATGTTGGAATTTGTAGTCCATATGTAGCTGTGGAGACCAAGTCTTTATGTATATTTAAGGCTTTAAGGGGAACAGCCACAGGAGTAATCTGTCTATCCCTTTTCCTCTCCTGACAGTTACCCAGCTACTTGCCTCCTGCAGCTTAGAGGTGACTACCTCTCTGTAGCTCCTATCTGTCATCTCCTTTTTCTCCCATATGAGCCGAAGATCATCAAACTGCAGCTCCAGTTCCTTAACACGGTCTGTAAGGAGCAGTAGCTTGGTGCATTTTGTGCAGATGTAGTTATCAGGGAGACTGGAGGTGTCTCAAATCTTCCACATCTTATACAAGGAACACTATTTCCAGATTCATTCTCTATGCGTTAGTTATGTCCTAACAGAAAAAAAAGTTACAAGAATCTTTCTTACTTATTTACTTAGAACCTCTACCTGTGCTTGTCCAAGCTTGTTCTTGCTTAAAGCTGGTGAGCCAAAGCTGGACCACTCCATCAATGGCCGCTCCGCTTACAACTCGTTTTTTATTGGCACTATGCTGTTTACTGCTCACCGAAAGAAAGTTGAAAGCTCCTGAGCTCTTTTTAAACTTCACACTGCGTCACCAATGAACAACTTCTCACGCTGATTTCAGCCCACAGAAAACATTTCCCAGTAATGCCTATTGCTCTGTATAGGCAGTCAGAACTAATAACATATCCAATCACTGGCCAACGTAACACAATGCACAACATTGACCACAGCACCTTGAGTACTTGATCTAATAATGTTATGATCCTAACTGCACTTTCTGTCAGAGGTTGATGGCACCTCTAGCGATGATAAAACCGAGATGTACTGTTGTACTACTACAGCTTGATCACTTACAGGCAATTTTATCTTGAAATCTTGCTGCTTCCTGCCCTTTCTGCCAGTAGCTAGATACTACACAGGTCTACTTCAAAATTAGTTTTGATATTATTCAAAGTCTTTCCATATTTTCCTGAATAAAATTTCTTCTCTCTGAATGGAGTCACCATGGTAACAGGTCTACTTCGATATTCTGTTTGGACCTACAAGTCATCACTACACATCCTTTCTTCTGGTATGACCAAAACTTTTCCACAAAGCAGCAGTGATCAGCTGCCTTTGCAATAGCAGCAAAAATTTGGCTCTACTTACATGCACCTTAACTGACCTTTTTTTCAGGCATGTTGTCTCACTGTTGCCTTCTGACTATAAATGAATGCCATTTTGCGCCTGTTCATGGACATTTCTGTTGCCATTTCTATCAAAACTGCAGATTTTCATGGCAGGTTGAACTTTCAGATGTCTAAACAACCGAAACTGAATCTGTTTGTTAATTATATCAAATACAAACTTATCCTGCCACACAAGATTTAGGAATTCACCCAAGATGCAACATCTGGATAAATCCTCAATGTACCAGATGTTTTGGTATTTTGTCCCACTTCTCATCTGTACAATAACAACACTGTACTCAAAACTCATCTTTCCTATACTCACTCCTGTAGGTTTAATTCCTTGTTATGAACTTTGTTCTCCGTTCTAAAGACTGCCACAGCTTGTTTCTTCCTCCACTTATCATTGGCTGGCAGATTTACCATTTCACTTGTACACTGAGAGATTGTGCTGCTGTGCAATTTCCTTCCCCTAACTCGTCTTCAGGTCCTGCGGTCAGTGGTAGTAATCACTAATTGCAATAGATGCTTTCAAGTGTTTTTTAAGATCACCCTTCTCTTCTGAAGTGCATACAGATCAATTGTTTAACCTATCTTTAATTGTCATTTGTAGTATATTTGAACATGGTCTGTGAACCAGATTTGTAGATCTGATAAGCACCATCTATAATGACATCCAGGAGTTTAAAACCATGCAGACTACACATGGCCCCTATGTGACATGAGATGTCTGTATGTTATTAACACATATCATAAGCAAATATACCACACTGTACTTTGGGGAAATGAGTGCCTTCTTAGCTGCAATTGGCCTACTTTTTTGTCCAAGATTTTAAATCTGTTTCCAGCAAAGGTTCATATGAGAGTTCATGGGGAAAGAATCAAAAGGTACAGGCTGGGCAGCAGCATCTCAGTGATCATACATAGTCAGCGAACACAAAAGATTATCCATGCTTATTCAATCCAAATACAGCTCCTGCATTCCCAGAGACAGGCTGGTGAACAGGACAACAAAGTAACAGTCACCACACAGCCATGCAGTGTTCACAGAATTCACTGCTGTTGCATTCCCCACACCTACAAGCACCTTAAGTGCCAAAAAAAAAATGCCGTGGGAGATTAATTTGATCTGCTTGGGGTCATTTTCCCCCCATCTGGGTAGTCATCTGGCAAAACCACTTGCTTACGCAAACTTCCTGGTTTATGAATTCCATCAGACTTTCATTGCAACAATATTCATTGGTTGCACATTTGATTCTGAATTAGAGGTTTAAAGGTAAAAATTTACCCTGAAATTCTCCTTGCAATACTGTTCCGTTAGAGATGCCATCTTTCTATAAGACTTTAAACTGACGCTTGATCTGCCAGTTAACTAAATGCAAAAGCTCCCATGGCACTATTTTTGAAGTTGGTAAAGAAATTTCAATGCTAAGATCAATCTCCCAGCTAAAATCACTGAAAACATCTTGGTCCACTCATTTTTATTTGCTGTTGTGACATTTTCTCCATGAACTAGATGAAAATTTCCTATATCAACCCTTCAAAGTTAATCCCTCAAATACACCTCACTAGCTAAGATACAATAAGATATCCCAAAGGTCCAAAGCCAGAACAAATTGCAATTAGCAAGGTGGCTACAGAGAAGTCTGGCAGCAAGCCACATGCAATGAAATAGACCTAGTAAAAAAAAACGGATTGATCAAATGAGGAAGTTTTATGTACATTTAAATAAGTGGGGAAAAAGGAAAAGAAATTAAAATGGTTGAGTAAGGAAGAAAGAACAGTGCTTAGGGACTGGACAGAAAAGACAGCAAATACTAACAGTCATTATTATTACTAAACACTTACTCCTAGTTCACAGCTATTTGACACTGTCCATAGATGGGCTCAAAGTGCACTGTGAGGAATGCCTGAAGAATACATTCATGGCTCTTCCCCACTGCTGAATGGAATGGGACCTTTAGTGAAACACACCTCATGTTCATACTTACAGCTGTTATTCAATAACGTCTTGAAAATTCTCTTGTCAAAACAAACACCAAGCACTTGCTATTTCTGCATGCTTTTACCAGAGACTCCTACTGACACCTATTTCAAATAGTATTACTCTTTATTTTAACATGAATGGATGGTTTAGTACTCAACATTATAATACAGAGAGGAGGGTACAAGATAATAATCTGTGTAGAAAACTTCATCTTGATAATCCTCAGGCAAAACTTTTAACTAATTATTTATTGACGTATAATGCAGAGTAGGCCCTTCCGAACCTTCAAGTCGCACCTGCCTAGTAATCCCTTGATTTAATCTTGGCCTGATAACGGGACAATTTACAATGACCAATTAACCTACCAACTGGCATGTCTTTGGAAGATGGGAGGAAACCAGAGCACCCAGAAAAAACCCATGTGGTCATGGGGTGAACGTACAAACTCCTTACAGGCAGCAGTAGGAATTGAACCCAGATTGCCTGTGCTGTAAAGCAATGTGTTAACCACTAGGCTACCGTTCTGCCAGTGTAAAGGACAAAGAAGTCTGTAGCATCAAAAAAATGAATCATTACATACTACACTCCATAATTTGTTTTAACATACTTCATCACACTTTCATGTAATCCACCATCAGCTGCTTATTTACAACAACTGGTACTCATCTCTCTCATAACTCTGCTAGAGATCCACGTTATAAATTCAAATATCTCACCTCAGCATCAAAGGATGATAGCAGCACTATCTCCAGGACTCTGGTCAATCTATTTAAAACATACTTTCTGTTTACAATTACTGTGCTGTTTCTGAATGCTTGCTGTGCACAAATTGATTGCTTTATTTGCAAAAATCAAAGTTCCAATTCCACTTTTATTTAATGTGGTGGAGAGGATAACGTGCTTTACAGGAAAAAAACATTTATTTACTTCCAGTCAGGGTTGTGACATGGTGTATCTGAAATCACAATATAATAAAGTACCTTGAGGTTCCACTGTACTTCATTATCTATGATTTGCCATCAGAATGGAAAACTCACTCAATATATGCAAACAACTTCTTAAAGGGGAAAAAAATCCTGTTTAAAACAGCAGCATTTTTGGCTCAAGTGATCAGATTCCCTTGCTACAGTAACATCATTTTCGAATAAATACAAGCAATTATCATTACAGCTCAATGCAACATAAGCAAATTAATTAGCTGTCTATCAAATGGCCAGCCCTGCATATCTCATGACACCCTACTGTTATAGAAGGCTTATTTATACAACAGATATTAAAGTTATGTTTCGCATCTGTGCAAAGCAGTTTCCAATTTTTTCCACATTATTGAAGAACTTTAAAAGCTATATGATTCCCCTCAATTTTGCCTTTTTAAGAGGTGCAGTGAGTGCTTAAGTTACTTTTTCCTCTACAGTGCAGGTGTAGTACATTGTTTTAATCCAATTTAAACAAACTAAAAGGTGGGTAACACAGAAACCTGGTTCGATATAATCCTCATTTTATTTCCATGTTATTTTCTACATGTGCTGGTTTGCTGCAAGTTTGGTACTTGTTATCTCAGTTAACTCTGTCCTTGTGCTTCTTCATTTCAACCACACGCTTCATTCACTGCCATTCTCTGATCCACACACTGCACCTTCTTGATAAATTTCACAATTTACACAACTAATTCCAAATTCGAAGTGAAAGCTGAATCTGGAGAATACACAATTCAAATACACAAAAATACATGTTTTATTCATGTAGTACAAACATTCAAGGAGGCAATTAAAATGCTAATCCTAATGGCTATTTATCCTTCTCAATAAGCTAAAAACAACTGATAGTGACTTGTTTGCTGGGACTGTGGAGGAATTTCATACTGCATAACAAAAAACTTCCATTCACTGAAAAAGGCTCCTTTTTACATTCCCTTTTGTGTTTTTTGCTGCAAACCTCCTTTCGAAAACTGACTTTTTTTGTCCATTTACTACTCATTCTCAGTCTAATTTAGATACAGCATGCAGATTGCCAGTCCAAGCTATGATATACAGGCAATGAGACATCTTAAAACCCTTCCAAAGCAGTATAGATGCACACATGACCAGGCAGCTTTAGCAAGACAGCAGTACCCTACTGCAGCATGAAAATTCCAGTTTACAAGCAGCAATGCCAAGAGCCCTTTGCCATGGCTGTGTGCAACCGTTATCAGTCTGTGGCACTGATATTAGCACCACAGGGCTTTTTGGAAATTGCCAGTTGCTGAGAAACTGGAGAGTGTACTAAAAATCTCCCTCTGGTCTAATGGTGCAACAGGATTATATTTTGTTTCCCTTGCTGCCTCTGACCTTGCAGTCCTTGAGATCTTTCGTTACTTCTGCTTTTATGTCTATTTGACAGTCATTAAACAAACAAACGAAAAATAAGCCAAAATATGTAAAAATAATCAGCGCATAACAACCAGCATCTTATCTGTATCATTTAAATTGCTTTATTTAATTAAACTTTACTTTCACAGCATTTTGGAGGAATGGTTTCACTGCAAACATCACAAATGACAATTTTAAGAAAAAATATTAATTGGTGCTATTGAGTTTAACAACACACATCAGGGAGGTGTAAACACAGTACCTGTTCCACGGTACCACTATCCCTTTACTGTGCTCTGACAAAAACAATTCAAACCTAAAAGAGGAAAAAAATCTACATAAGGATAAAACTGATCACGGAAGTTTTCCTTAGCTTAAAATGAAACATATCACATGATGAGAGCAGTCAACAATATTACAAATATGCTAATTTCAAATATATCAAAATGCAAATACTGCATTGGTAATTTTTTAATCAAAGTAATATTGTCAGCCATGTTGGAGAAGCTTTGACTAATTTTCTGTACACCCCCACCTTTTCCCTTCTTTCATGACATCGTGAAAGTAATTTTTTTATATACTCCTACTTCAAAGTAAACAGCAAAATACGAAACATAAGATCTTACTGGTACATAAAGATCGCTCGAGTGTCAGTATGCCCCTCAGCGCCGCAGAAATCCAGCAAAGTGCAATCTCTCCCCTTTCAAACAAATCCTAAAGGGCAGCCATCTTGCTTCCTTCTGCTGCTCTACGAACGCAGACTGGCCTCCGCATCAATATTCAGATGACGGTCTGACATCTATTATCATCGACAACGAAACCCCAATGTTGCTCTGCCCCGGCTCCGAGCGTGGACGTGACTAGCATGTGCTTCATCCAGTGAGGACACTGTCAGGAAGATAGCTTTGCTTGTTTGGGTAGTTGTAAATCATTTCCCCACCAGGTCCTTAAACACAAAGGACCTATGATTTCTAACTGCACAATAGTGAACACTCGTCAGGTTGAAATGAAATCCTGGAGTGGAGCAGAGTGGAGAAGGATTGCTCACTGCTTCTATTGCTGCA